>NC_056744.1:824542281-824762281 GCF_019279795.1 Protopterus annectens
AGGGTGTACTGTACTTCTGCAAAAACAGTGCTAACATGTGCTATTTGTTTTTTTGTATGTGATCAAAACCTCTGATACAGGATGATATTTTTTTCTGTAATTTCAGTTGCAAATAGTATAGTAAAGAAATGTTTTCCCTTTTCTGTACTATTTTGCCATACCTGAGATAGAATATTTACAGACAAAGGTGTGTGGATTGTGGGGGGGGGGGTCTGAAGTTTTATTGTGGTGCTTGATTCTGAATTACGTTGTTATCAGTAAGGTACATTTGGTTAGTACTTTGACCGTTAAAGTCTCCTTCAAGGGTGTCACCCTCATTAACATACCCCCCCATGTCTGGTTCAATCACTGTCTCCAAGTTGCTTGAAAAATTTCTGTTAAAATTTTGGCCACTTTGATCTCTAGGTGCCATTTGATTACCAGAATATTTATATTTATTAACTTTGTTTTGAGGCAGTGATGGTTTGGGGTAAGCTACCCCTTCATGGTAGGCCTTTAAATCTCTTTGCAATCTTTGTAATTGATACATCAAGTACATTTACTATTAGGTCAGTTAGATATGATGTGAGGGGGGGGTTTTCATGCATTTCCAAGGGAGTTGTTTATTTAGCACAGTGTAAGCAATGTCCGTCATTTTATGTAGGAAAGACGGACAGACGCCTTCGAGATAGGGTGTACGAGCATGTATATGCAATTGCAAAGAATAAGGATGAGAATGCTTTGGCTAGGCACTGTGATACCAACAGTGGCCATGGCTTTACCTTTATGGCCATTGATGGCATTGCCAAACACAGTGAAGCAAATAGATTCATTAATGAGAATTATTTAAAATTAGAAGTGGAGAAAAAGGAATTAGCATGGCAATTGCGGCTTGTGGCATGTAGAGACCCAGGCATTAATGAAGCTTGCTCAATTGCCTGTATCCTCAAGTTAAAGAACCTTTTGAGGTAGTAAAAAATATTTTTATAAACACAAGTGAGATTGGTTTCCCCTGAGGTTGGTTTGGAAGACTGTTGCTAACATTACAGTTTAAAGTCTGTTTAGTGTATTAAAACATTATTTTTGAATAGTTTTACCTTTTTTATGTAAATAATGTGCATAAAACAGACTATAATACTGGATAGGTTCTTATTAATATAATATAAATTTTAAAACTACACTAAGGGTTTTAGTAAACATATTTATTATTAGTATTTTATGTATTAGTAGGTTGATTATTATGACGAACTAGGATTCACATACATTGTATTTTTAAACAAGTATTAATCAAATGTATTTGTAATAAGTCACTTAACTTGCTAACCAAGTAATTTATACAGGCATTGTAGAGGAGATTTTAATAATTTTTTAATGAAAACAATTTTTTAACGATAACATGTGGTTAATTGATTGTAACTAATTAATTAACTAAAAGGTTATTTAAGTACTGTTTGTAAAATGGCTGGTTGCTGTCTGAAGAAGTTCTACTACTTGTGGGACGAAAAACGCTGTTTAGTGTTTCACAGATATTCGTTGTTTACTTTTTCAACTCTGGTGCTAAATAAAAGACGTTTGTGAAATTACAAACTGAATTTTTCTTTGGAGGTTGGCTTTACCATTGTTCCGTTCGTGTTCAGTTTGGGCTTTATTCTTGACTATTCAGAAAAAGATTGTTTGAATTTAGTGGTAGGACTTTGGTTGACCAATTCCTTTTTAGATACATTTTTACAATGCTTCAAGTTTTTCAGTAAACAGAGTCACTGATTCCATTGCATTATTTTGCTTGTAACATAACATTAATGCATCTTCCTGTATTATAGTTTGTTTCATTTTTATTAATTTATTGATCAGCTAGTCCAAGTAGTCTCAACAATGGAGTTTCAGCCAAGAAGAAACAAGAGAGCCATAGGACCTATGGGACCATCAACCAGGTGCTCATCCATCTTCTGTTGATATCAAAACCCATGTGATTCTTCAACAAAACCACAATGAACTCATTTCTCCACCTCTGTTAAAGAGTTTTTTGATGGCACGTTAACAGTACTATGCAGTGGTAAAATACAGGGAGTTTTACCAGCTCTAACATGTAACCAAGCAGGGAAAACTATCCCCAAAGAAAAGGGATTTAACATAACATAGGCCAAAACTCTTTCTGTGGATAAGTTTGTATTAGAAGCTGTTGAGTTTCTGTTAGTCTTCTCCCAGTCTAGGAGAGGAAGGATATGAGAAACCTCCCTCCAACAGGTTGCAAAGTTGCTTTTTGTTCGTATAGTATGTAAGCTGGTATAAAAAATGTGTTTGTATTCAATGATCTCATTTAGTACTGTTCCTTACCCTCATTATTGTACCATCATCCCTTTATTCATTCCTTAATTTTACAGAACAAGACCACTATAACCTTCAAAACTCATGGGACCTTAAGGGTTACATTTTCTACAGCTCTGTTTTTATTATTAGACAATTGCAGTTCTTCACTCTAACAGATATATACTAACACATCAAGGCAGTTTTGTACTAAGTGCTGGTATACTTTACAAAAAAGCCTTTACTCTTTCATTTCCAAGAAACTGGAACAGCTATCTACATGCGCCGCTCATACTGCTACATGGGACCCCTTATTTTGATATTCAAAATTACTAAAGGAAATAAGAGGCTTTTCATTATAGTTAGATTATCTTTTAGGCCTTGTGTAACCATTATTAGAAAAACACAAAAAATGGAATTTAGAAAACAGATTTTGCTACCAAGATTCTAAAACTGATAAGTTGGGAGCTTCGACTGCTTTTAATAAGCAGGCAATGGTAGCGTTGAAAGAACTGAGAATGGATTTCAAACTGTATGACCCCTTTAAACACAAACACATACAAGCAAAGGCAGAAAACTTTACTTTCTATTCTAGCTGCCATAAAATGTGGTCAAGAATTGATTTTTTTTTAATTCCAGAAGTGTTCATTTCACTTGACCCTAGGGTTTCTAATCAAGCTAGACAGCTCTCAGACCATTCTAAAATAACTTTAACTTTAAAGACCGATATTTTGAATACTAAAAATCATGGTGGATATAATTGGTCCTTAAACCCATACCTATTAACCAAAGAAGATATAGTACAGGAAGTTAAGGAGATACTTAAACAATTAGTATACAATATACCCGTAATGAACATCCATTAGATATAGAATGGGCTACAACTAAAACTTTGTTAAGAGGATTATTTATTCAGAAAGCCACTTATTATAAAAACTCCAAAATAAAGAACAACTGGATCTGGAAACTAAAGTACAATTATTGGACCAGGAGCTGATGAGTAACTACACTGAGCAAACAGAAACTGAGTTGTTAAGATGTCAGAAAGAGCTGTTTCTTATGCATAACAGAAAATTGACACTGTACGAACAAAGAAGTTTAGTTAAATATGCAAATCACATTCAAACTCCCTCGAAAGCATTAGCCCGTATTATTAATCAGGCGAAATCGACACAATTAATTACGAAATAAATCATAACAATACGTTATATACTGATAAGTCAGATGTCATGAAGATTTTTGAATCAATTTTTAATCAGATATATGGTGAGCAACAAACTCATGGGCATGATGAAGAGAGAAAAGAGTTCTTACAGAAAATTAATTTTCCCAAGATTGACGAGGATTCTCAGGGAGAATTGACTGCATTGATTACAGTTGATGAAGTTCTAGAGGCAATTAAGAAACTAAAGCCACATAAAGTCCCAGGACCAGATGGTATGACCTCTGAATTTTATAAATCTTTTAGTGGGATTCTGAGCACCGTACTTTCACAGACCTTTAATTATATCATTTGAATGGCAGCAATGATCTTCATTTTAATGCCTCAAGAACAATTCTGTTATTGAAAGAGAATAGTGATCCCAAAAATCCAGACAATTATAGGCCCATATCATTGTTGAATATTGATATGAAAATCATGACATCTATTCTAGCTAGTAGATTAAAAAAAAATAATAAACTTGATAATATCAGAAGAACAGGCGGGGTTTATAGATGGGAGACAGACTACAGACAATACATTAACTCTTCATACTTTAATATCTTATGCAAAGTATAAAAATATGAACATATATGCTTTAATAATTGATGCTCAAAAAGCATTCGATAGAGTTAATTTGACTTATTTATTTGAAACATTATCATATTTCAATATACCTCAGCTTTTTATTTCTATGATAAGAAATTTATACAAGAATGCATACACTAGTTTATATATAAATCATGAATGTTCCAAAAGGATTCAAATTAAAAATGGAACTCGACAGGGGTGCCCATTGTCTCCCATACTGTTTAATCTGTATTTGGAACCTTTATTTCTTCATATGAAACAAAATGTTTTTTATAATTCTCCTGTACTTCTTGGGATAAAGGTTAGGATGGCTGCTTTTGCAGATGATTTAAATATATACAGTACCACACCGGTGTCAGATACGGAAAAATACTAACAGCAATACAAACCTTTGAGAAAATTGCTAATTACAAACTAAATTTTAAAAAAACCAAAATATTCCCTCTAAAGACACCTACACCTTTTTCAATGCTACCATTGATAGGACGAATAAGGACAGAAGAAAGAATAAAATATTTGGGGATTGACTTTTCAACTGAAAATAGAGAATTTTTTATCAACAATATTAAGGCAACTGGAGACCGAATAACAATGGATTTGAAAAGATGGAGTAAGTTGAAGCTACCGATGATGGCAAGAGCAGCGATAATAAAAATGAACATTCTCCCCAGAATGCTATATATTTTTAGAGCAGCACAATTTAAAATCACGAAATCCTTTTTTAAACAATTTCAGATAGGATTGGGGAAATTTCTGTGGGAACCCAGAAAAACGAGAATATCCTATGAGAAACTGATGGCTCCTAAAATGAGGGGGGGGGTTGGATTTACCGGATTTTGAGATGTATTATACAGTGATTCAGGCCAATAGGATTTTAAGGGTGTCTTACTTGGATAGTGAAAATAGAAAATGGATACCCAAATGGGTACTGCTAAATTATAAACATATAAAAGGGAAGAGAATTAATGTTAAAGCTGTACCATTTTTGAATATAAAAACATTGAGTAAATATGAGTTAATGGAACACATCAAGGTATGGGCAATGGCGACTCAAACTCTGTTTGCCTCCTTGAACCTTTTAAAATATATGATGATGTTTCAACCGTTTGATGGAAATCCTAATATAACTATTGGTAATCAACTGATAGACTTAAAGAAATATCCATTTATTAAGGAATTAACTGTAAGGGATTTATACCCCTTCCTAGGAGTAGCGGTACATGATATCTTAAAAGAGATGAATCTTCCCATCTCTTATTTAATTATAATGAGGCAGTTAAAAGATTTGGCCATAAATTATTTTACCAGTTCTGAAATAAAAAAAGAGGAACTATTTATTTCAGGTAATCTGTGGGAAGCATTGCAACAAGATAGAAAATATATATCCTCAGCGTATAAAATGGCAAAAGAGAAAAAATATAATAATCATATTCTGTTATCCAAATACTGGAGAGAGAAATTGCCATCCCTAGACGACAGTAAAATAGTAGAGGCATTTAACTTAACATTAAAATCCGTATCACTTCAAAAACTGGTCTTTATTCAATTGATGATATTTAACAATGCATATTATACCCATCTAACACTTCATAAATTTGATTCAAAAAAGTCACCTAAATGTCCACAGTGTGTAGATCAGACAGCAGACCTGTTACACATGTTCTGGAGTTGCAAGTGCATTTATAAATTATGGAATTCTTTAAAGTTACAACTACAAAAAATGGGTTACCAAAACTCAACACTCTCCTGGGAATTTCTGATTTTACATATTCCACTGGAGAATTTGGACAAAACAAAAAAGATTGTAATTATGAATATTAGTTTACTAATGAAATTATATATAGCCACAAATTGGTTGAACCCAGCACAGGTGTCGTGGCAAAATTTCAGGCTGTTAGCGATTAAGCATATATTAGTGCACAAATTGTTAATTAGAAATAATAAGAAAAGTATAAACAGCATAAAAATTTGGGAACAAATCTTTAATATTATTTTGGCGTAGCGGTTCCTATCCACTTTCCGTCAGGACATTCTGTATGTGTACCAACACATTCTTGGATTAGATAGAAAATGTAGAAATAATACAAATTATTGGCTTGAGTTGGTTTATAATTGTCTATTGTAGATGCTTTTATGTTTAATTTTTTTGTGATTTGAATTTCCTGTACTTGGTTAAAATGATATTTATTCTTAATGTATTATAGAGAAATTCAAAATGGAACTAAAACATTGGAAGCAATATTGTACATAATGTAAATAGTGTGTGAAATGTATAATGGTTTGGCAAAACAATAAAAATGATTATTGAAAAAAAAAAAAAGAAAACAGATTTTGCAAAACAATGAAGACCGCCAGCATAGCATTAACAGCAATTATTTTACTTGGTTGTAATTTAGTCATTTCCCAGGATTCAATAAACTCTGTGTAGGCTTCGCAGAGAGCCTACATAGAGTTTACATGTTTGCATGATGGTGCACAGTGAGCAGTAGCATGCAACGCATATTATTGACGTGAGATGCACCTAAGTTAGGTTACATGGCTGACAACAGTGTTGCTGGGCCAGGAAACCATGTAAGCTAACGTGGATACAATTCAGTTTAAAGCAGAGCACCTACAGTCAGCGGACTTGTGTGGAATGCTACAGTTACTACCAGGGCTTCACAGATAGCTGTGAATCTGCTAGTGCAGCATATCGCCACAAAGGACTACATAATGCAGGGACATTTAACCAGAGATATGCACATATCTTCCATAGATGTCAAACAGACGTGTGAAAGAATGAAACTCAAACATACCTGTTACCCTCTTTGAGCAAGATATGTGGACAAAGGCATGCATAATGCGGGGGGCAAAGGGCCAAAATAGGGACACATTTATAATGGGGGGCAAAGGGCCAAAATAGGGACACATTTATAATGGGGGGGTAAAGGGACAAAATAGGGACAAATGTTTAATATTGCACTTCTAAACTTAGAAAGGTAATAGAATAAATAGGTTGTACATTAGCATGAACTTTCTGAAGAGCATGAAGTTTGAAAATCAAATGTCAGTCATCAGATTCTGAATTTACTCTGCAATGACATGCAAATGATTTGCCAGAAAACAAAATTGTTATGAGGAAAAGATCACAAATATGTGACAAAAACTGGACATTCTGCATAAATCAGGACAGATGAGAGGTATGCACTCAAATGTATGTAATGGTAAGTCATATCAGTCCAGAGGTCATCCCAGTGACATGGCAGAAAACCAAACATTTGATAAGGAAAACATCTGGGCATCCTGGGAATATCTGGACAGCTGAGAGGTATGAATGTGAAGTGTATGGTCCAAACACAGTACAGGATAGTGTACCTACTGTGCAGAGTATTGTGATATTCCATTACTGGCATTCTGTATTAAAGCTGTGTTAATGATCTGTAACAGGACATGGACTGCCATGCAAAATGATCACTGAGGGGAAGTGTGTGTATTGAACAGAGATACATGGATGATTCTAGGAATAAACACAGGGAAAGAGGACAGGTGAAACAACCTAATGTTCAGCAGAGTAGGGTATGTCAATGGAAGATGGTTGGAGCAGCAATGCCAAGCACATATCTATATGGTACAGGACGGACTCTACAGTGAAAATGTGTCAGTGATTGTCACACAAAGTGACTTAACAATGGGGAGGATCTATCAGGATCTATCAGGAATTTGGCATACATTTGAGATAGACTGCATATTGTAAAGCTGTGCAAACTGATATGCCTGAATTTGAGTGAACTTTTGGCAGAGGCCTCCAGCAAGTTGGCCACAGGTAATGGATCATGGAAAACATTACAAGAACCAACCATAATCATGGACAATATCAGAATAATACCACCACTAATCCTATGTCCCTGACCTAACATATGTGACATGGAGTTATTAGAGATGACTCTGCACACACACACACACACACACACACACACACACACACACACACACACACACACACACACACTCAAACAACTATTATGTTACATCCACACTCTATGAGGTTAACCACACACTGTCCTGGCACTGTAATATCTGCAGGAGGTGTTAGGAGGGACACTGCTATGCCTGTATGCAAAAGTATGGATAATACAGGCTAGTTGCCTCGTGTGCATGGTACAAGTCACACTGTCATGAATGATATACATGCCATTAATTTTGTCAAACACCTAGGTATGTAGTGTGTGCATAAGCAGTGCAGGTAGTACACATGCATCTGGTGTAACAACTTAATTGGTGCTCAGCACCATCAGACAGTCATGTATATTCCACAGAAAGAATACCTAGGTATGACCAATAAGCTGTGTGACAGTGCACTGTGACATAGGTGGCACACCTCAGTTACACATCACTGGAAGATGTGTCAGGAGGTACATGCAGAAGAGGCATTGTACAGTTATTGGTGTGATGAAGACTGGGAACCATGATGGTATTATGGCATAGATGTGGAGTACTTGTGTTATATTCAAGGGACCAGTCAACACTGTGCCCATATGCTGGTGGATGTACCACTTACCATCTAACCCAGGACATGGGTCACATACCTACTGGTCTGATTATAGGTTGTGATGTCCACATTATATTTGGGTGGTGTATTTGCTTCCTGATTCAACAAATCCCTCAATGTTTCTTGTCAATGCAGGTGTTGTCATGGCTGTGACAGCATTTTTTGGTATGTGTTGATACAGTCTGCATTATATTTATATCACAGTTGTAGTCAGTGATTGCCCACAACCTGTAGTCCGTCAGGCAGCTGTTTGGGCAAAGCATGTGCATGTCATCTATGATGTCCATCACTTAACTAATGGGCAGGAAAGGGCCTAGCAGACACCCCTGATGTACCGACCTGATCACCGGACCTGACACCTAGCTCAGACACCCCTGATGTACCGACCTGATCACCGGACCTGACACCTAGCTCAGACACCCCTGATGTACCGACCTGATCACCGGACCTGACACCTAGCTCAGACACCCCTGATGTACCGACCTGATCACCGGACCTGACACCTAGCTCAGACACCCCTGATGTACCGACCTGATCACCGGACCTGACACCTAGCTCAGACACCCCTGATGTACCGACCTGATCACCGGACCTGACACCTAGCTCGTGTCACACTTTTCAACATAGTGAGATGCTAAATATGTCATACACTGGTCTACCCACTTGGTGATATAGCTGTTTATGTTCACATATGACCGTGTTGACTGAATACCTCAGTGTGGATTTGTGTCAAATGCCTTGATCTGGTCAAGTTCCACAAGATCATACTGGTGTCATCATGCATGCCCTAGATGACCCATTGGGGACATCTATCAGATGTAATGGACTTGATGCAGCATTAACAACTCACACAGGTCTGTTGCACACACCTGGAATATTACTAATGTACATGTAGAAGAGGTCCATGATGACGTGTTGGTCTCCTCCACGTTTGAGGTGAGTCAGGATGTCTCTATACATGCATGCATGCATCAGGTATTGTCCCAAAGGAAAGACAGGAACACGTACAGGCAAACGTTGAACAAATACACAACAGTGTGACTCCAAAAGAGAAGACTTCGACCACCACAGCAAACAGCAACAAACAGAATGTAATAAAAACAAACTAAAATAGAAATAAAACAAGAATGTTAATAGTAAAAATGTGCTATTACATTCATTTTGTTGTTTGTTGCTGTGGTGGTGAAAGTCTTCTCTTTTGGATCAGGTGCTGTCCCCCAACTCAGATGGATGCATGTTGACGTACACCCTTATATGGGAACATAGGCCATGTGGAGGGTGTGCTGAACTGTGTATTCAACCATATCAGGAAGGTAGATGTGCTGAGTCATGCCATGCGTAATCCGTGATGCTGTCACAGCCCACTGATTCAGTGTGATAGGTCTGGATGAAGGTAAGACAGTGCATACGGCCTATCATTCTCTGGCCTAGGGTTTTGACAATATCTCCCATGCAGGTATCATTGAGAAAACCTCCAAGCTGGGGATTAACCTTTATGTCAGTTGAAGGGCAACCAACTTGCTCACTGACAGAACACATCATGTGAAAGTTGGTGAATCAACCTATAACAGTAGAGTTGACAAAACCTAGGGATCTGTGGTTGGCCCTTCACAGTTTGGACTCTGTTTCTTGACAGTTCATGCTAAAGTGTAAGACCATTAGCTTACCAGGTTTGCTGATTCTTGCATATCGTGTGCAATCATTGAGTCCACCAATGGTGATAACATAGTACAGGAGGAGCTAACACACACACAACTGAATGGTGACAAAGGCACACAATCTACAAATAAATGCAGAAATATGTGTTTTTAATGCTGGCTGTCTGAAAAGTGGAATTCCATGTTAATCACAGCATTGACAACAGTCCTGCTATGTAGAAGCCCAGTGCTGCAAGCACTGGAAACACATGTACATAGCAAATTGAACTTTCACCACCAAGTGGCCACACCAGTATTGAAAGCTTATGTTGGGCACATAAGTCATGACATCATATTGAGATCTTAGGATTGTATAACAGCACTGTAGTCAAACCTCATCACCATGCTAATAAAGTATAATACTCTCTTTTCTCATGTACCTCACCAGAGACATGTAGCAGCTGGAGACCACAAGTCTTTCTCAGCAAGATAACAGGGCCTACAAACCATGCCATGAGGTGTGTAGATAGATTAAAAGCCATGTCACTGTAATCTTTATTGTATAAGATGAGGCAACTTCCGGCTGGCCTCCATGCCAGTCTCTTTCCCTGCCCTGTTGGCAGTACTGCATATCCAAAAATCTGATATAGATAATAACATCAACAGTATCTTCTGAGAAGACTATAAAAGTGTCTCACATGCTGGTGTAAAACGCTCTGTGTAATGTAAAAAAAAGCATATATTGTACTTTGAGAACAATTTTCTGCTGAATTGCTGCTTTGTTTAAACTGTTTTTTGCTGTTGTGACTGTGATTTTATGCACTTTGAATTTCTAGTACTTCTGCATTTTATAGCATAGGCTAGATCCAGACTTGCTGAATCTAGACTGTTTGGTATCATTTGAGCACTAAAACCAGGTCTTCACTGAAATACTGAAAGATCTGAGGCATCCGTTGCTTCCAAGTAACTATAAGTGCCTGTATTTGCTCTTATATTGCACTTTTAATTTGCATTTGATTTTCTACTGTCTGTTTGAATTGTCTGAACTGTTTTTTGCCGCATTCTACTGTATACTGTACTAGTTCAGCTGCAGCATAGCCCATTACCAGGTTTGCTGTTTCTGGGTCTGTTTTGTAATTTCTGAGCATCAGATTCAAGCCATCTTTGTTGAAGAAGGCCCTTCTGCACCCTTGTTGGAGGAGAGTGCTGTATGGGTTCCACCTAATTGAGGGTGATTGGACTAGAGCTCAGAAAGAGTGTCCTTATTGTCTAGTTTCAGTAAAAGCATTATTTATTGTTTTATTCAACCCCAAGTTTGTGCTTGTTTGCATGTAGCACACCATTGTGCACTGCCACATAGTGGTGGTTACTGTTGGTGGTTATAGATACAAACGTTTTGTTTGTTAAATTTTCCTTAGCACTTTGCTTTTGGTCCTCCAGAGGTTTTTAATGACCCTGCTCTACTGTCAGGTGGAACACTAAGCCTAGCCTAACAGGTACCAACACACTTCTCACCCACTAGCCATTCCTAAGTGCAACCTCTTTTCCTGACCATATAAATTTACCTAACACTATGGACGGAAAATTTCCCACAGTTTCTCCAGCCAGCATGGTCAACATGGGCATCCTGAGGCAATGTAGCAGCTATCTCATGTTCAGCGACAACTCTCTACTCCTAGTCCACACAAACTTGACATGTGAGAGATACAGCTATATTAATAACCCTGAATCCATGCTCTCTCACACACCATTCAGTACATATGACAATGAGGGGGTTGTCAGCATGCATGCCTCACTTCCTACTCTACCTAAACCCATACCACACATACCTACTTATGCATCATATACATCAAAAACATACCTAAACACCAGAGACCTCACAAACACAAACACAAGCACACTACACATAATACTTCCTCTGCAAAACACAATACATATAATAGCTCACACACCAGTGCCTCACCTGTCAAGCTCTTAAGGCAAAACACAAAACCAAACATATTAGTCATAGGTGATTCCATCGTGAGACACACAGATGTCCCTCTCACCAGGCTGAATAAGAAAAAAGTCATGACCAACTGTCTGTCAAGTGCCAGGATCCACCATATCACACATGCACTCAAGTCTGTCATCAACAGGTACTGTTATGACTCCATCATAGTCCATGTTGACATGAACAACTTGAGCTGTGCCTCTCTGGACCATATGAAGAGAGACATGACTGAGATCTTGGACTATGTGTCTCAGGCAAGTATGTCACTAGCCTTAAGCAGCATTTTACCTTCACCTAGGATGATGCCGCAATACAAACAAAAAATGATTGACTTCAATAATTGGCTTTGTTTCTGGTGTCATTCTAAGGGTATCCAGTATCTGTCAGCCGGGTTTGACATGATCAACAGACCTCGATGCTTTGCCAGAGAAAATCTTCAGCTGTCACCTCTGCGATTTAGGGTACTGGCCAAGGCTCTTGCTACCCCCCCCCAAAAGTGCCTTTTTAGGCAGTGTCTCAAAGACAAAATTCCCAACATAATAACTCCATCTAAAAACAACCTCAAGGTTATGCTGCTAAATGCTAGGAGTCTTAATATACAACTGCACTCACTAGAAGCAGTCCTCACCTTAGAAAACGCAGATATTTGTGCAGTCACAGAGACCTGGCTCAAGGCTGTGGAGAGTACCCCAGCCATACAAGGTTATATCTCCTTCTACACGTTCAGACCACAAACTCACGGCATGAAAACTAAAGGAGGTGTTGTGTCAATATTCATTAAAGATAAGCACACCTCCTGATTGGTTAAACAGTATGATTCTCTGGAGATACATCAGCTACAATTAACTATTTGTAGGACACCTATTCAAATCATTGCCAGCTACAGGACCCCCTCCATGAATCAGGACACCCGCTCTACCTATTTGCATCTACTTGAGTCTATCAAGACACATCTGAACACCATGGTTTTGGGTGACTTTAACTACCCATCCACTGACTGGGTATATTACTCATGCTCAAACTCACCTGCTCAAAGGTTCCTTGACTTCATTAACTCCAATGCCCTGGATCAGCTTTTTGACACCCCCACAAGGGGTGCCAACATCCTGGATCTGGTGCTTACCAACATGAGGGACTACTGCAGCACCCCCCCACTGAGGTCTTCCCTGGTAAGATATGACCACAAATCCATCTCATTTGAAGCAACTATCACACCTGATCCCCATCCCCCTCACACCAGCAGCAACTAAAGTAAAAAACACTTCTCCAAAGCAGATTATAACCTCTTGCAGGATGGTATAAATAGCTTCATTGCACCTCCCCCTCAGATTGAACTGGCAGCTATGCTGAGTTCTACACCAATACAAACACCTGTATAACTCCATTGACTCAGCTGTACCTGATAGGACCAAAACAAGCTCCTCAAGGAAGAGCAAACCTGCCTTGTGGACAACTGCTATTAACAGGCTTTATAATAAGTGGAAGAAACTGCTGTCTAAGAGTAAGAGGGAGTAAGCCCTAAACTGGAAACACGCCCTCCTCAGTTTAAGCAAGCAAATAAGACTTCTTGTGAAGTCATCCAAAGCTTCCTCAACTAAATACACCCATAAGGCATTCTTTAGTTACATCCATAATCTAAAAGGAAATGCCCAGATTTGTGCAGAACTGGTAGTTAATGATACCACATATACTGAGCCTGTGGAAATAGCTAACATGTTAGCTGAGAGGTTCTGTGAAAACTTCATTCCCCGTCCCTGCCACACATACCACATAACATCCCTACTACCTGCCCGCTACTTTGCATCTCTAAAGTGCAGGTCATAAATGCCCTCTCTGAGGACAGTTCGTATTGAGTCTATGAAATACACCTGCTGCTTAACTGAGTCTGTGCCAGCACATGTTAATGCACTGATACATTCCTTGTTGGGGGTCAGATGGTACTGGATTCAAATACAGGTGCATCAAATACATTTAAATACATTGCTGCCATATCTAATACTTTTAAATACATGTAAATACATTGCCACCATTCTCTGTTGCTGAGCTTTAGTGTGCAATGTGCACCTTCTCGCAAAAATGGTGTAAAGAGGTAAAATGGGTATATAAGACAGTGGTGAAATGGGGAAAAAGTAGGGGGAAGAACAATGGGAAAGCAGGGCAGGAATCTGCAGGAGGGAGGTAGGAAAGAATCATAGCTATCCATTTCTTTGACAGTGTAAAGTGAACATATGTGGAAAATATTAACTGAATTTGGACTGTCACCTCCAGAGAGACCACAACACAATCATGTTGTATAGACAGTTGGACCAAATCAAGTGTGTCAAGGATTCATGTGCAAAATAGAGATCTTATGTATGGGGCAATTCTTTTGGAGGGGAGGTGCCTTTTTTTTTTTTTGAGACAGAGAGGAATGTTGGGGAAGGGATTTAAGAATGTCTTGGGTCGGTGAGGAAGCAATTACAGACAGACAAGACAAAGAAGACAACAGACAGGGATGGTGCTGGAAACAAAAGGTCGGGGGACAACATGATTGGAGTCAGGGTGGGGACATCCTGAACCCATGCTCATCAAGCTGGGTGACAGATTTGAGTCCTCACCCACTGGACTGTCATCACTGTCACCTCCCTTTGTCACTGGCTGGAGTGCTTGATGTCTTCTTCTCTTCCTCCTGGTACTATGTAAAATGGGGAAGAGCAGCTTCTTCAGCCAGTGTAGGCATACATCAACAGTGTGGTGAGTAGCCCTATGAACCATCCCTGGCAATTCGGTGTGGGTGATAAAATCACCACTTCTGTCACTGATGCCAGAGGGAACCACTGGACCAGACTCCAGGGCAAGACTACCTGAGGAGGCAGGTACTGCTGGAGCAGTAGAGGCAGTGGTGCCAGGTTGACTCCCAGATATGCTGGACAATGGTGCTGGAGCTGTTAGAGGGGGGTAGGTGGAGCCTGTGGGGCAGGCCTACCCCACTGTGCTGTGGAGCATTTAGTGATATGGTACACATGGACACATTTTGACAACACATAATGAAATAAAAAAAAATAAAATACAAATATAATAAAAAAAGAGAGATGAGGGTTGAGGTGAGAGGAAAAAAAAGATAAGATTAATACCTTCATATGTGACATACAGTGCATTAATAATTATTTGACTATTTTATGTTAACTTTTACTTTTAAGACTACCGCCTCCTAACAGATAACTTTTACTTTTAAGACTACCAGCTCCTAACAGATGCACACTATACTACAGAGTGCAGATTGCAAGTATTCCTTACCATTTGCATATATTGCACATAGACATGTTCCAGTTATGCAGATTGCAGTTTACAGCAGGGCATTTGTGCCACTGGTACAGAGATTTTAATTTAATTATATATAATTGAAGAAGTAACAGTATTGTATAGCTGGGAAGTGTGATATTTGAACCCACAACCTCTGACTAAAGTCTAACATTGTAGTCTTGGTTTGTGCTACAGACTAATGCATGCATACTTGGTTTTACAGTTGAGATATACATGCTCAGTTTGATACAACTCTATAAAATATGAAAAAAGCTATCTGTAACTTTTAATGCTACAATAACACTATTCTTCTGCTGCATATATACCACATGCTTCCCTCATCCTCACCAATCTAGCTCCATAGGTTTGGACATTGACCCCCTGGTCCCTGGCAGCTGTGGAAATAGATCAGAATACCATTATGAATATCAGTCTTGCCTATATTCAAATTTTAAGTCTTACAAGTGCTCTCTGTCTCTGGATGTCTACAGCCCTAAATTCCTCAATCCAAGCATCACGGGTATTCATCTTCCTCCCCCATAGCTCATTGAAATGATGCCTACATTGGTCACCAGTGCGTGGGATACCAGTGACACTGGATACAGCCCGTGCTAAACCATCCGAAGCTTCAGACTTATACTGGGTGCCAGAATAGTCCCCCTGCAGAAGTCTGGCACTGTGGTTCTTAACTAGGAGTCCAATAAAAATCTTGGACTCCTGGACATCCCATCTCTGTGCCCTAAACCTGACAACTTCTCCACAAATGCCTGCCATGTCTACCATGATCAAGAGTAATGGAGAGTAATGGTTTCCCACCAATTCCAGTTATCACATTTATTGGGAGTGTGCACACCATTTGAAACTGTTTTGCTCCACTTACCATCATGCAGACATGGTGCCCAGCACTGCACACCTCTGAGCAATGCATTTGCAAGATGGTAAGGAGAGTGCAACAATGCCAAGCAGTGAGACATTACATAATTGCTGTTGCAATTTCAAGGTTATTGGATGTACAGGCAGTTGTGTATGTGTGTTACACAAATGTGAAAGCCATGCCAGCCCAGATTGCAGAAATATACTTACAAGAATACAGTACCCAGTATACCTACAGCCATGCATCTGATAATAAATGTGATCATATATAGATATATACATAAGCAACTGACACAATACTAGTCTGCCAGCTCTTATACGTGAGACTGACTATAATGGGAAGTGGAACAACAGCAAAAGTGTATGGAATATGCCATATTTGAACCCAGGACTATGTGTATGGCAGTCCTCCACTTTCACCTGTTGCCACAAGAAAGTTGAGAAAACACTTTTCTATGTTGCAGTTTATTGCTATTGACTGCAATGTCACAACAGTAAACCAAAGGCTATTCATCGTTTACTAAAACTCAGGACCATCTGTACTCCAGCCCTACACTTACACTTGCTGCTACAGGACTAGTTACATGACATTCCCTATTTTATTAATCATTTATAAGATCTCTCTGTTATCCGCAGTGCAACGTTGCTTAGTGTGTTTGTGCAAAGCCCGATGGTATTAACAGAAAGCATCTAGTTTCTTTTTTGGGCTATCTGGGTCCCGTCTGGTTCCTGGGTGGGGGCAGTTGCCCAGTTTGCACATTGCCACACTTCTCGCAAACCAGACTTATCTTACATAGCCAAACCCGACATTCATTTTTCTCCATCTCCCATTTTTGCACTAAGCTGCGCATTGCGCAAACACTGGACAATAAAACAAAAGGAAAAAAGAGAAAATGGGGAGGCAGTTGAAATGAGGAAAAGCAATCTATGGCATGCGCACTAGAAAATGTATTTGCGTACTGCCAAAAAAGCAGTAAAGTAGACCAGTAAGGCAAGCTGGCCGTGGTTTTAAAAGGGAAGGGGGGCTCACACCCATCTAATCACAGAAGGTGACAGTGCCACTGAATGAAGAAAGTTAGCGACAGTTACAGGACGCCCCATCCCTTATAGAAAATGGAAAAACACATGGGCCATGAGAATTTTAACTTCACTTGTTAACAACGGAGTCCCTAGAGTAGATATATTTCTGATTCTATTCAATTGCTTACATGTGATGTGCTTCGTGTTTTGGTTTTCTCAATTGCTTTAGTCTCTTTGGCTGTTGTTCATGGATATATTTGCAAAGCTTAGTTTACTCAAACCAAGTCACTGAAATCCCTGTCTGCAACGGATCTCTTTTGGGCATAATTTCCGTATAACTGGATGGTTCTAAGCTGATGTCTTGGCTAAGTTAATGACTGGTTTTCCAGCTGAATATTTTCTACTCTCAGTTGTTCCTCATCATAGAGCCAGTGAACTACAAAAATGGGAGCTATGAAAAAAACAGAACAGTGACTTGGTGTTCATTTCTTGGGAAAAGAATGATGAATCTGCAAATGACATTTGAAATGGACTGAATTATTCTGAATTTATTTGAACATCTACCATTATGGTCTTCAACTTTGAATTGGGGGGGAAGCACAAGATCTGAGAGCTGCCAGACAGGCTAACTACAGCATTGTCTTTCAGTATTCTGCTTTAACTGATATGTAAATATTTAAACTTTGATTGAATCTCTTTCTCTTCCATGTTATTGAACTCTCCTTTATGCTGTCACTGTCCTTGTATAATTCTTGTTGTCAAAATGATTGTCAAAAGCTTAGTTTACTCGAACCAAGTCACTGAAATCCCTGTCTGCAACGGATCTCTTTTGGGAGATTTGTTTTATTTATTTATTTGTTGACATTTGTTGATCGGGAAACTCCACTGGGTCAGAAACCCATTTTAGGTGGAGGCCCAGGGAGAAAAGCTCCACAGGTTATAAAATATTGTACAGAACAAATACAAAGTAAAAGAGATATACATACATTAGCATAGGGTGGGGAGTAATGGTATATAGTTAATACATAATTGTCAGACTGTATAGATACATAATAACATACTTTCAATCACAAAAAAGTAATCATAATCACTAGTAAATTGCATGTCATAGGTAAGAGAAACAATAATATAGAGGAGGAAGAAAATAATATAGCAGAGAGGAAGAAAATAATATAGCAGAGGGTGAAAGAGTAGGATCGGAGTAGTTAAGTGTGTGAAGTTAAGGGGGCTTACACTGTATTTCACATGTACAGCTGGGATTAGTTAAATAGTGGGTTTTTAGTGCAACTTTAAAGGCTATTAGGGAGTCAAGTTGAGTAATGCATGAGGGAAGGCTATTCCGTAGTTTGGCAATGTTGTAGGAATATAAGCATTGTCCTGCTCTTTTGTTGGGTTAGCTATGTTTAAAAGTGTCCTTTCTGAAGACCGGGGTGTTCTAGTTGGTGTGTATGTGTGTAAGATAGACTGGAGTGCAGGACAGCTATCAGGTTTGGAAATTAGCTGATGAGCAAGTGTTAACTGCGTACCTGGAATCCTACTGCTGGACTAAGTTTCTCCTCCCAAAACGTTCACAGTGTAGGTGTCAGCCTAAAGCTTTAGCTGTTATTGTGTGCATTTTTTTCCTGTAGCAGTGGCTAGCACACCAGTGGACCTACCCTGAGGCCATCTATATCTCCCGTTTTTGTCTCCCTCCCATAGTTTTATGCTTTTTTGATTTTTAATTTTCATTCCCCACGTCAGCCACTAGATGGCAGTAGAATGCAAGGTATAGTCCATGCATAGCTGCATCACACGTTCAGCTCAAAAAGACAAAATATATACCAACTAGAAATAATCCATCTCCATCCCGTGCATTTCAAGTACAAACTCCCTTAACACCACAGGCGTGTAGTTTTCCCTTGTCAGCTACTTTTATTTCCCCCCTTTAGTATGGCTTTTCTCCCACACACAGTTACCGGCTAAGTCGTATCCCACGACTGAACCTGACTGATTGATTCCTGGTACTCTTGCCTCATGGCTCTATACCAGCTCCGTTTGCCCTTTGGGCTCAATTCACTCCCCTACCCTGCTCCCATTTCCCACCCGCCCCCACCACCTCTACATTTATATACATTTAACTACTCCCTCATCCATACAGACCAATCATATCCCTCCAGCCTCATCTGTATCAAACAATTCAATCTCCTCCCTTTCCTTTCAGTCCTAGCATCCCCACCACCCCTCAACTATTACCTACAATAGAGCCATCCCATTCCACTTCCCACTCTACTTCATATTCAACAGTATTGTAAAGCTCTATCAACAATTATGCCTACAAATCCCCTTTGCTCCATAATCCTAATATTTCTCTTCCTCTCCCTATCCTGCCTTACCCTTCTCACAAGTCCTCCAAATACTAATCACTCTCCTCCTTTTCATACAACCCACCCATTCCCCATAAATGACAAGTGCTCCTTAATCCTCATATCCCCCTACCTCTACTTCTTCAACAACTTCCTCTTTTTTCCTTCCAAACTTATATCCACCTATGACTACTCCTCCCCAATCCCAAGCAAGCCTAAACCAAATACAAAGCACTCCAAACACCTCTACTCCCAGATCTGTCACCTCATCACCATCCTTCTATCTGGGGACATCCACCCTAACCCCAGTTCCTCTTCACCCCATAACCCTAACATACCTCTGCTTAACCCCCCCAACCAAAACCCCCCTCTTTTTCACAACAATAAATGCTCAGAGTTTATGTAATAAGATCCCTAACTTCCATGCATGGCTTCTCCATAATCAACCAGACATCCTGTCTATCTCAGAAACCTGGCTAAAACCCCATATCAAAGACTCTGAAATTATCCCTCCCAACTACCACTTCATTAGAACAGACAGGACCCATAAGAAAGGTGGTGGGCTGGCACTCCTCTACTCTTCCTCCCTTTTAGTCACCCCCTACAATAAACCCATTCCCCAATTTGTCAGTGCTGAACTAACCCTGGCCCTACTTCAGCTGAACAAACACAAACACTCATGCATAGCTGCTCTCTGCATACCTCCTGGAGACAATATCCCTATTCTTGAGGATATCCTCTCCTGGTTCTCCTCTAACATTGTCAATGAAACCATAATTCTTGGTGATGTTAATATTAACTGGACCTCCATCCAATCTCCCACAAGCTCCGTAAACTTCAACCTTTATAACTTCTCACAGCTAATCAACTCTATTACAAGGCCCTCTAAGGACTATTGCACCTTGACTGGATTCTAGTCTCTTACCCTCAATACATCACTGATAGCGGTACCTTACCTGACTCTCTTAGTGACCACTTTCCCTCTTTCGCTTGTCTCCCTTCCTCCTTACAACTATCTCATACTTACATATCTACATGCTCCCTAAAGAACTTTAGCCTTGAAATATTCTCGAACTCTCTAAACCACATAAACTGGAACCCACTCAAAACACTCCCATTAGACAATGCTGTCACCCACTTCAATACAACATTCTTAAACCTATTAAATACTCTTGCCCCCCCCAAAAAATCAAAAGAATAAAAGTAACTCTGCCTCATGGTTAACCAAAAATACCACAACCTTGATGCATCTACAAGACAATGCCTGGAAACACTACCAGAAATATAAAACCCCCTCCTCCCTAAATGACTTTAAAGTACTTCGTAACAAAGACAAAAACTTATCATGTCCAATCGCAAGTCCTATTTCTCTATACTCCAAAATAACTGCAAGACAAACCTCCAAAAAAGTCTGGAATGGTATAATCACCCTCCTCAATCCTGGCAAAAAATAAAATCCGTGCCCTGATCCAAATGCCTCTGACTTGGCCATAGTCACTTAATTTAATTCCTTTTTTATCGAGACAATAGCCAAACTAACAACATCCTTCACTAACAATGCTCCACCTTCACCCTCTCCTATACCTTCCTTTACCAGCACAACCAGCTCTCTTACCCCTCCCTTCTCTATCAAACCCACATCTACATCTACCATAAAAAAATTCCTCATGAACTTGAAACCTTGCTCTAACGTCCCTGATGACCTTCCCTTCTACTTTCTAAAAACAGCTGCCAAAGCCATTGCTTTTTCTATCTCCATTCTAATAAACCGATCAGTCCAAGAAAGCTATGTTCCCCAACTCTGGAAAAGGCCTTTATCACACCACTTCACAAAGGTGACAGCAATAACAATATTTCCAACTTTCGTCCAATTGCCATCTTATCCCCCATCTCAAAAATACTAGAAAAATGCATCCACCTACAACTTTTACCCTACCTCATAGATAACCACCTGCTTACACCCACACAGCATGGGGTCAGACATGACCACAGTACTACCACCACTCTCCTCTCCTTCCTAGAAATAATCAATAAAGCTTGTGATTCTGGCTATCTAGTATCTACCCTCTTTCTAGACTTATCCAAGGCCTTCAACACCATCTCTCATAACCTTCATCTATCCAAACTCTCCAATCTTAATTTATTCATCTCTTCTACCAACAGCTTCTCTAGTTACCTCTCTGACAGACAACAGGCTGTCAAATGGAAAAATAACACTTCTTCTTTTCTTACCACCCCTACAGGTGTATCCCCGGGCTGCATATTAGGTCCCTTACTGTTAAAAATCTTTATAAATGACTTCCATCTGTCTTTCCCCAAGGCTAATCTTATCCAATATGCAGATGACTCTACAATCATCTGTTCTTCCATCACCATCTTCTCTTTCTTAAAACTAACCCAAGAAGCATTCTCTGCCACTGTGTGCTGGATGTCAGATAACCACTTAGCACTTAATGCATCAAAAACTAAACTTATGATATTCACTCCCTCTAAAAATACCATTATCGACAAGAACTCTTATTATTCCCAGCCAAAGAAACTCCTCTCTCAAGATAGTATCCCATACCACACTCTTAGGTGTCCCCATCGGTGAACACTTTAAGTTTGATATCCACCTGCAAATGAATATAAAAAAACTCACCAGAAACTTGATATGCTTTACCACCACTCCCGCTACCTCACCCCCCCACTCTGTCTGTCCTCTCAACTACATACCTCATTCCTTCCCTCCTATATGGTGCCCCTCTGCTCACTAAATTAGGAGCTTCACTAAAGACTAAACTCTCTTCCTGTTATAATAAAATCTCCAAGTTTGCCACTGGTTACAAATCCTCCACCCACCACTGTAATGCCCTTCACAAACTAAATTGGTAAGAGCTACCCAATTATCTTTCCTACATCCAACTCACCCATGCCCACAAACGTATCTTCCGTCCATCTCTCTCTCTCTCTGCCTCTCTCCAGCCTCTTCACTTAAAATGCACCTACCCAATAGACTCTTGAGATCAAATAACAAAAATCTGATTGAACTACACAAGCCTGTATGCCCACCAGGCAAACTACTATCCTTTTCCCTAGCATGGCTTTGGAACTCCCTGTCACATCTCATTTGCACCACCCGTAAACACTCTACCTTTAAAACCTTACTTCATTCCCATCTTATATCCCTCTGGGAATGTTCCTGCTCTCACCCTACATAACTACCTTCTAAGCTACCATTACCCTCACCCCCCCTTTCTTATCACCCCCTTTTGCTCCTCATACACCACTTCTTCTTACTATTCTCTCTTTTCTTACTTGACACCTAATCTCTCCCTATCCCCTGTATACCCTGCTATAACTCCTATATGATACCTATGCAAATTTCCTTCACCTCTGTTTTAGATTTACCACTGTATGAACTTAGCTATTTTGTAAATACTTAATGACATGTTGTTTTTTTTTACCTTTTCCCTTGAAAACTGTTAACTATATTGCTCGTTTTTATGATTTGTTTAAACTGTATAATGTTCATACTGAGCTTTTCTGCCTGGGACTCCATTGAAAATGGGCTCTTCTTGGCACAATGGACTATCCTGGTAAACAAACTGTAAAATAAATAAATAAATAAATAAATAATAAATACACATGAGATATTTCTACATAGGACTGGATTTGAACTCTCACTCCAATGCACCTTCAGAACACAGAATGGGTGCCTTATCCCTCTTTGCCACACAAACAGCTTTGCAGCAAAAAAACTTAAATCAATATGCAGACAGCAGCTACACTGACATCAAACCATACAAGTATTATTTGTACATGTATTAGTTTTGGATGTAGTGCACTTAGTGATCACACAACCTGTCATGATTATAGGTTCATAGGTAGGTACTAGGCTATCGGCCCAAGGGCCTACGTAAGCCTAGCTAACAAGGTTTCCTGGCTTACACCATCCAAGAAAGTTATTTTCCTGTGCCACTGTTGAGCAGAGACACAGAAGTGATCCCCAGGGTGTATTTCCTATTTCCCATCCACTCATCAAGATTTTTCTTGAAGAGTGCTAATGAAGAATTTTACTTGACATAGATGGATAGCCTGTTCCAGAGTATGGGAAGTCTCTGGGACAGGAATCTATCCTTCCACCATGTCCTGTTTATTGTGGTGACAAGGTTTAGGTCCCTAGAGCATGTAGCTTGGAGGGATTGGGATTTCTTTAGGTGTAGCATGTCCAACAGCTCTGGGTTTGACATAGCTTTATATGGTAGGCAGAGATCACCTCAGAGTAGGCGATATGCTATGGAGTAAAGCTGGAGTTTTTTTGAGACGGTCAGTGTAGGGCATTTATTTGAGGCCAGTAATCCTCATTGTGAGGTACTTCTGTGGCCTTTCCAGCTGCTGCAGATGTCTTGTGAGGTACATTTTAAAAGGGGCATTGTACTCTATAATGGATCTAATGAGTGTCGAGTAGAGGGAAATAATGACCTCTTTTTTCCTGGATGAGAGCCCTTTTATGATGAGGTGTGCCATATAGAAAGACTTCCTGACTACTGTAGTGATGTGACTATTAAAGGAGAGACTACTGTCCACCTGGGTCACAAGGTCTCTTATCACACATTCAGTGTTAAGTAGATTGCTGCGTATGTGGTAGTTCATGGGTAGAGAGTTTTTACCAAATGGGATGACACTGCACTTTTTGGCATTGAGCTTGAGGCCATGGCTCTAACACCAGGCATCTGTCTCAGTGAGGCCCTTCTGCAGGATGTCCACATCATTTGGGGACTTGACTATGGCTCCTAGTTTGCAGTCATCTGCGAACTTCGTTAGCCTGTACTTCAGAGAAGTAGATACTAAACAGGAGAGGTTCCAGGACTGAACCCTGTGGTACTCCACTTGTCACTGGTTTGTGGTCAAATTTGGAGTCTGCAACTTTTACAGTGTGGGATCTGTCAGTGAGCCATTTGGCAACCCATCTTGTGGCGTAGGGATTTATACCTAGTTTAGTGAGTTTAGCTATAATTCCAGAATGAGGGATGGTGTCAAAAGCCTTGGCGAGGTCAAGATAGGCCGTGTGAACCAACTTACCCTCATCTACGGCTTTGGTGACTGCCTCAAAGAAGTCAATCAGGTTCAGGAGGCATGATCTGCCTTTCACAAACCCGAATTGGGTGGGATCCAGAGTTTGGAGGTTATCAATGTCTTTGTTTATAAGTTCCATGATGATACATTCCATGGCCTTGCAGACCAGGCTTATCAGGCTAATAGAGCGATAGTTCCTGGGATCAGTGGTGGCTCCCCCTTTGTGGAGTGGGATAACTGTTGCTGTCTGCCATTCAGTGGGCACAAAGCCTGATGCAAGGCCATTATTGCTTGCAAATATACACCTTTGCCTTACATTTCTGTGTTTGTTAGCCATTCTTCATCTATCTGAGCAGTAATCTGAGACATGAAGTGTGTAAGCCATTCTATATCATTGGCTTTAAAATGTGTGAGGATATTAAGTGGAAATAAATCATATGCAGTTGCCAACAAATAAAGGATAGGCTGGATGTTAAGGAACACAACCTGTGACTTGTTTGTTGCTTACTTACATTTCCAACCTTACATCTAACACTTTGTAGATCTAAGCTGAAACACCTGCAGTGCTGTTGGGTTTTCCTTCTCATAAAAAACTTCAGATTCACAGTTGCAATCCATTAAAAACAAACACTAAGGGAGTGCCTGCACTATGTTTCCATCTCCTACACAAATCCATTTTTTGAGCTTCAACAATTCTAATGAGTTCACATCTCATTTGCATCTTCACTGTGCTAACAGCCCTGAATCTACACCATATAAAAAGGTAACTGTGTAGCTAGGCAAACTAATGCTGAGGAAACCTGTTTATGTTGGGAAGACTGCACATAATGCTATCTCTTCAGGATATATCTATACAGAGGAGGACTGAACTTCAGAAGGTAGACTTCCATTTGGTCAGCTGCATACTGCATATGCTGGAATATATTTGAGAAAAATCTGAAATAAAGGCTTTTGCACATTTATCTGTATTATTTAGTTAGACGTGTACTGATGGCATGGGCATACTTGCCAAGCCATTTCAGAGGTATACATGATTACCAATAAATGAAAATGGAATCCTGTATGATAAATATGTACAAATGTTTCAGAGACAGTTCCTTTAATAGCACTTTTAGCATTTCAAAGATGGGTTATTAGCAAAATGTGTCATTTTCATGTTCCTTTTTTGGGGGAGCAAAGGTGAGTTACTGATATGGCACAAATGATATGAGGCTCTTGTTACTCTCCTTGTTTTGCATCCTGCCTGTTGTTCATATTTCACATCTGTAGAGTGTTGTATGTTTCTACAGGGGATAATATTGGGTGGCTACTTTTTCTGTTTTATCTCAAATTGATTATTCAGTGATACCTATGTATATTATTCTTCTGTTGTCTTTTAGGACACCTAGGAGTATGCCACCCAGACATGTCAATCCTCAGAGACCCCCTTCACTGATGCTGAGAACCAGGTCATAGTGGATGCCTTTAGTCAACATGGTGCTTTTCTGCTGGAAAGGGGATGGGGAGATATGGCATGTAGGATGCAAATTTGGCAACAGATAGTTGCTGATCTGAATGCCGTGGGTGGCCACATCAGGACATATAAGTAAGTGCACCACAGGGCTACTGACATGATCACATCTGCACAGAAGAGAGCCATGGGACATGACCAGATGGGTACAGGGGAGGGCCTGCTATGGAACCACAATTAACACCCAATGAAGAGTTCCTGGCCAATATCAGGGATCTAGACAGCTCACAGGAGAGTGCAGTGCAGCATGCCCTGGATGTAGGAACAAAAGTGTCAGAGACAGCAAGCATATCACAGGAGGAGCTTCCAGGTAGACTTTGGCATCTCAACAGTTGAATACTACTGTGTAGTAAAACAGCTGAAATCAATATGTTACTTCTGTGTCACATGTATTTTTTTTGGGGGGGGGTTAAAGATTACTTCAGTTATTAGCTTATATTTGAGTTGACAGCCATGTTCTTGTTGAAAGTCTACTTAATGGACATATAAAGGGGTAAAAGTATTATCCCCTGTGTTACTGTTACTTGTGATGATGTTGCTCTTACCTCCTGCTTAACTTCTTCCAGGACCATCTGGATTACAGAAGAGAATCTCTTCTGTGGATGATAAGCCAAAATTTTTATGTCAGTATCGCTGAGTAATTTAAAGAAATATTTTAGTGTGTGCTGTCAATGTCAGACTTGTTGTGTGTATTGCAGTACTGTCTGTAACAGTATCAGCACTGTTACTTTGTTAGCATATATTACAGCATAGTAGTGTAGGTATTAATGTATTCATGTGTTTGTTGCTTTTTATCACAGATGATCGTGACAGTGGGAGTGTGGACCCTCTGTCACTTGATGTCAGTGTATCAGCAGACTCTGATGATGATGATGGTGACCAACCTGAAGCACAGTTAGGGGGGGTGCAGAGGTCAAATCTGACACTGAGGTTGACATACAGCCATCCTATGCAATTCCATCAGACACAGCCAGTAGGTCTATCCTACCCATTCCAGTGAGGCCACAGATATAAGAGAGGTGGAGGGTGAAGCCATTGATCAGGAAAGTGTGGCTATTGTGGCCTCAGTGCCTGTTCAGTCTGGCCAGTGTGGGTGAGGTGCCATGCAAGAGGGTTGATAGGGTTGCTCGGGGGGGCCTGCTGTCCCTCCCCCACCTGGTGTGGTTGTCTCTTCTCGTGCCACTCAATGTATGCCTAGAGCCATCATGGAGGCACAGGCACTGTCCCATATGTGCCCCAGACAAATGTTCAGGGTTGTAGATGTGGCACAGTGTGACATGAGTGACTGCCTCCACTGTGTTGCCCATCAAATGGATCAGATGAATGAAATGTTGGAACAAGCAGTGTCTGTGATGGAACGTCTGCTGGGAGGGGAACAGCATCCATATGGACGTAGGTTAGCCACATCATCTGCTGTCAGCCAATGTAGCTATGCCCGATCATACTCCCATAGAGGCAGTACTTCCACTGCTCCACCAATGAGTGTGCTGTTGACACCCAGATGTGGCAGTTCATGGGGTTGTGGTCCTCATGAATGGATCTCATCCAGCAGACATCAGTCATGTACAAGTAGCAACACTGCATCTGACCATGGTCATGGATGTACCAGTGCCACTCCTGACGGAGCCAGTTCTCATGGTCGGGGATGACAACTATGAACTGCCACCTTTACCTTGCACAGTTCACACAGGCCTAATGTACCAAGATGTAGAGCCAGCACAGTGCTTGGCTGTGTTCAAGCAGACACTCACACATCAATTTCACCTATTGGACCCCTACGGCGACACACACACACAACAGTTATTCATTTTGTCTCACTAGCCATTTGTTGGTATATCCAGCTGTCTGCCTGCTTCTCTTTCTTTTTTACTCACACACACTCACCTACCTTTTGTATCAGCCTAGACTTCCTGTCCCCCCACACAACACCCTGTGGAAGTGATGATAACTGTGCCATATCTCTGTTTTCTATCTTTTGGATTCAGGGATACATAAGCTTTGAGTCTGATTCTCAGAGTGCATAGCTAACTTAGTGTTTAGTATATCCCTAGTTCTTTAGAGAAACAGCTGCTTGTTGGGTATTTCTTGACTTAGTAAATGTACTCAGCTTCCAACAGTCAACTTATCTCTTCTGACACTTTTGGTTATATAATGCAGTGCTTTACAAGTTGATTCATATCCTGTCCTTTCAGTATTTCCTGGTCAACAAATGTAAAATAAAATAAATAAATAAATAAATAAATATTGTGCCACTTTTAATCCCTTTGATAACATATGCATGGCATTAAATTTCTACATGCTCACTGTTACTGTCAAGGGACTTATTTCTACCTAAAATGAGAGGGCTATATTAAAAGATTCACTAAATAGTATTGTAATACCTTTCTGAAATATACCTTGTTCTTTTGAGTTAATGGTTCATTTACATTATCTGAGATATTGCCAAGTACATTTTAAATGTTAGTAAATTTTGTGATGGACGTACATTGTCATTATAAATCACTTGTGCATTTTGTTGTATACATTAGCTGGAGTATGATTTGGAGGAGGTATAGCTGACTCATTTGTATCTGTTCCTGTTTTGATGGGATCTAATTTCACAAATTTAAACTCACAGTGTTTTCCCCTACTGTCTTCTAGTTCCTTATTTTCCATGTTGTCATGTTTCTGGCAGGTACTGTTTGCTAATAGATTTACTTTCTCCTTGTACACATTAAGATAAGCAGCTCTGCTTAGGACTAAATAATACTGGATAACTTACATTCACTTTTTTATGACATTTTCATGTAACATTCATTGGATCCTTATCAATTCCATTTTTTGTGTATGTAGTACTCATCCCTCCCGCATAGTATTATTGACTAAAATATGCTTAACTAATTATCACACACAGTCACAAAAGAAATGTGTCATTTATTTAAAATGGCTTTTTCTCATTTATCAGAATGTGACGAGTGTACTCTTTGGTGGCAGTAAAGCTCTGAAGGGCTTGGCATCCAATCTGGTCTTTTAGTCACTTTAGGTCAAGCTCCCTGTCAGTTTTGGCACATGGAAGGTGCCCTGAAGCTTTGGAAGCTGGCTGGTTGTTATAGCTTTAGCAGGATATAACCCATATAGCTAAGGCTGCTGCAGCAGTGATCATTTAGAACATCTGCAGTCATGGTAAGTTTACTTAATGCAATTGTAATGTTTTTAACACACTTTTGTCTTAACATTTTACATATTCATGTAGTAATCATATGTCGCACATCTTCAGAGTTTCATTTAGATTATAGTTGCAGAAATATCATGCCTGCTATACAATGGCTGCCAACCTTCAAGATGTATCATCTAAATATTGGAAGACTTTTCACAGAAATGGCTGTAGTTCCCTTTAACCACGCTCTCTTGTCCAGAAGATGATTTAGTAACTATTAAATGGTTTATATGTTAGATGTTATTGATAATGCATGTTATTCATTTAAGCAAGCATGCATTTGACTCACAGTTAAGCAACAATAATTACAGCTATGATCTGTTAAATAGCTTGACCATACAGTCCTGTGTCTGAGTCCTTCAATCTCCATTTGCATACTGTGTAACTAAGTCTCTTAATCAAATGGTGCTGACAGAACACTCAAGGAAGAACTTGTGCCTTGTGAGTTCGCCTAGTGAAGAAATAAAAAATAACAAATATAGATTTTTAACTATTAGTTATAAATTAATTGTCTCCCATGTGAATGGTTGTTCAGCAACTTATTTTCATTAAACAAACCTGTGCTATATCAATTTTGTTTTCTCTACATACACGAAAAATAATTGTATATCCTGTGGTGTTTCCTAATTAATTGTTTATTTTGTAGCAACAATAATTAATTGCTTGCCACTTGAAGAAATACGGAACTGCTGTTTTTTTTAATGTGCTATTATTTCTCTCTTTTTTAGTTATCTGTGTTCTGCAGTCACGTATATGCCTGACTTTAACTATACAAAGCTAGCTCTGTTTACATATGCTAGAAAAGCTTTCTGTGATTTAGGTGAGATAAATATAATCTGATTGTGCTTCATCTACTTTGTTTTGTTAAATACCAGCTCTATGAATTTGGGCTTGCTATTTAAATGATAAAGCTGACCAAAAAGAGTAGAGTTAATACTAATAAACTAAAACAAGACAGGAGGCTCCTCACTTGTATACATCATTGCAATATATACATAGGCTGCTTCTGCCACACAACATACCTGTGAAATTCATGCTATTAATTTAATTACATTTTAACCATAATTGTGATAGTTGCAAAGGTTTTATCAGTCTGCACTGTAGTTTGAATGATGACTGTATATATGGATATGCATTTTTTTCTTTAGTATTAAGTACATATGCTGCTGGTGTTAGTATATGTTTGTTGTACATTTCAAAATGAAGGGTGAAAGCTGATAAAGTTATGCAGGCAAATAGATATCGCATATTAAGCAAGAGTGCAGCCTGTGTCCCCAATTATTTTTGTAGATCTACTTACAAAAAGTATTACTGCCATTGACAGATTGAGTTGTTTTCTATACTAATAAAACTATTGTTACTCTCCTCATACATCTGCTGCTGCACATTGAAGTATCATTATTAAGTCTTGTACTTTTAGGCCTCTGTTCATAGTGAATATTCTTGACTCCATTTTTTGGCCATTGTAACAAATCAGAACTAGAGAGGGTGTTTTTGCACCAAAAGCAGAGGTAACAGCAAAGGTGATACTTTTATTCAAAATTAAGGCAAGTCTCCAACTCTCTTAGAGTATTAAGTCAGTTGACTTGTTCTTGCTGTCACCTAACACAGCATATATTTCTACTTTAACAGAGAGGATCTGCAACCCCACCCCAAAACAAGGAAGAGGACAAAAATACTGATGCAGAGAAAGAGGGAGCCATGGCTACAGAAAAGCAGACAGTAACATGTAAGTAACTGCCCAGGCAGATGTTGTCCATGAACTAGTAGGAAAATGCAAGTTTAGTTGGGGGAGAAGGCCTTTAAGCAGTGGAAGGAAAAGAAGGAGTTAGGCATGGAAAGAAAATGAGGTAGATCTGGAATAAGAAGCAGGGGATGGAGAAGAAAGTAACTATTTAAGGGCAAGAGTTCATACGTTCAGTCTTTTTACATTTGGTGTTTTTATAAACCCTACTGCCCTCACTCTTTTTGTGTATGAGTTATTAGGATGTTTTGATTAGGGTGGCCATTTTTTGGTTTACAAAAAGTATCCATTTTCCCTGTCAGTGTCAGGTAATTTAGTGCTAGCAGTGAGCAGTGTAGGAGTCTGCTCCTGTGGATGTGCTGCTGTCCCCTGTGCTGTGAGATAAGAGTCACAAGTCCTTAATGCTGCTCTGGATTATAAGCAGTCCATGATCACTGCCAGTTATGTTTGCTTATTAAGTAGCATTGTTGTATGAAATGTTTTACGAAGTGTTTTCTGTTGAATTACAAAATAAAGGCATGGTATGTTGATTATATTGCTCTGGAAAATAAATAAGTTAATAATTTGTCACTTTGGTGTGGTCATTGCATCTGGTCAGGGGTTAATGGACAGAGACTTTACATCATAACTAAGCAGGGATACTTTTTAACACCATATCTGCCTGTGTATATCCCTGTAGGGCTGTTTTATACATATGTAAAGTAGGTAGGGAAGAAACAAAGATGGTTCTAAGTAATTATTTAGGGAGGGTAGCTTATGTTCACAGGTTCATAGGTGTGTACTAAGCTAATGGCCCTGGAGACTTTGCAAGCCTAGCCCATAGGATTACCCTGGCATCATGACACCCGACCTTAGTTCCTAGTGCCTCTGTCGAGTAGAGTCACTGGAGTGATCCCTGGGGTGAATTTTTTATTTCCCATCCACTCATCAAGGTTTCTCTTGAAGAGGGCCAGTGAGGTGCTCTGCTTGACATGCATGGGAATAGCATGAGCAATCTCTGGGTTATGAACCTGTCCCTCCAGCATAGTTCTGTTGATTCTGGTAATGAGGTTAAGGTCTCTGGAGCATGTGGTGTGGAAGGATTGGGATTTCTTTAGATGTAGCATTTCTAACAGAGCTAGGTCAGACATGGCTTTGTAAGTCAAGCAGAGATTGCTTCTAAGTAGGCGATATGAAACAGAGAATAGTTGGAGGTTTTGAGTCTGTCCATACAGGACAAGTGTTTAAGGCCTAGGATCCTCTTTTTAGTTTAATCTTTAGAATGTACCAGCATTTCATTTTGACTGAAAGCAGTGATAGTATTTAAATGAAGTAAAAAATCCCTGTATATTCTCCGTACAGTATACTGACACTTATTTCTATCTTCTTATATCCTTGCATTTGTAATATTTCGGTCTGTCTTTTGCTGGATGGAATTTGCCATTCTTTGCTATGTATTCTGTTTCAGAGGCCAGCATTGTTAAAGGCTCAACTGATTGTTTTATAAAGGGGAATCCTTCTCAGATGAATCTACAATATGCTTGGTTTCCCTTCATTCCTCTACCTTCTCACCATTACCACCCACCATCCCCTCCATCATCATTTCCTTTATCTGTCCAAGTCACATGCACTATTCAACATCACTTCCTGTGCATATCTTTATCATATGTCACTCCCATATTTTTAACTTTTCTGCTTACTTTTTCTACCACCTCCCACCTTTACAGTCCATACCTCACTTCTAGATCTCATTGCCAGCCTAAATATTCCAGTAACAATAATCTCAATCCCCTTACTCATTACACTGTTTCTTCTAAACAAGCTGGCACTCAGCAATTGTTTATATGTTGATTCCCCCTAAAAAAATCTCCAACATGAATTGCCATTATTCTGTCAACAGCAATATAATTCAAGTACAAACTGGAGGCATGAAGTCCTGTTGTATTCCTTACTTATCAGTGAAAACTCACTATATGTAATAGCAAAATTATTAAACAGATGCCAACAAGTACATTCTCTTACTGGTCTATAGAATAACAGCCATGCGTATAACAGTGTTAATTATTCTACTATTCAGTAATGCTGAACTGACTTCAGGAATCCATATGTCTCCAAGTGCTACCTACTCCTATCACCTGCAATAACCTAAGAAAATCAAAAGATTTATCTGTAACATACTTGTACATTAGCAGTACAGTAACAACAATAAGAGGTTACAGCTTTCTAACCTTGATAAAATATAATAATAGCAAGAAAGATATCAATTAATAAATGATAGTTAAAAATAAAATAACTGGTTTCCTCCTTTCATTGTCGCATACACAGGTTCATAGGTTCATAAGAGGTTACTAGGCTAATGGCTCTAGGGTCTTAACAAGCCTAGGTATATAATACCCTTGTTTCCTAGCTGACCATGGCTAGATAGTTGTTGATAGCAGATCGAATCACTGATTAGCACTGGATGCCCCTGTCCATGAGGGACATAGGTGCCACCTCAGGGTGAATTTGCAGTCTGCCATCCAGTTGTCAAGGTTGCACTAAAATAGGGTCATTGAGAAGCTAGACCTAGCCCAATTAGGAGATGGAGTTGTAATCTTAGTTCGTAAAAATGCAAATCTTTCTTCAGCACTAACAGCTAAAATTAACACCATCACAGACGACTCATAACTGGATATTTGTACATATTTTTGAAGGGAGTCAAGCTAAAATATTAGTGGCAAATGTGTATATTTCCCCCTCCCTGTTCTACAGAATACAAGACACTTTAATAATGTTGCTGACTCTGACTAGTAATAATAGACTGATAATATTAGGAAACTAGTTAATTTTGAAAGCCTGTATAAGCCCACCATTAGCAGATTCCTGTAGCTCCAGAATCTGACTAAAATGATAACTGCTGGAACTGAATACAATAGCAATGGCAAAACCTCAGTTATTGATTTTCTTTTTGGAGTATCTCGGAAAATGTGGTATACTTGCATATCCTTCCCCATTCTCTTAGAGAACTTTATTATCTACGAGGAAATTAAATGCTCCCAAGCTGTTGTGCAAAATTATCCTTATCAGAAACTTTTCCAAAACTGAAGATGAAATTCTGTTATCAGAGTTACAACAAAGAAAACTGCACATCAGTCTATTATTCCAACAACCCCACAGCAGCTGCTAGTACTTTCTATAATTTATTTGCTATCTGATTCACAAGACAGATTTTTTTCTCTCAGACAGATGAATGGTTCAGGTAAAGAGATATTGTGGCTTACTCAATAAATCAAGCAAAAACGTAAAGAGAGAGGCCAAACATGGGCAGAATATAAAGCCATTCTAGTAGACCAAGTTAAACTTAATCCATTCAGGCATGCACAAAAAATCAAGGAGAGCTACTAATATTCCCAAATTTTCATCCATTAAATAGTATCTGGAAAAACAGTTTTGCAATCCAAAATAATTTTGGAAAACTATTAAGCAACTCTGTACCAACAATTTATTTCCTAAAGCATCAAGCAAACCCTATCAAGGTATAGGTAACCTAAATGGGTTAAAGGATCTAAGTTTTACTCCACCACTAACAAGTAGCAACATATTTAATATTAACTCCCAAACACCCCTTGCTCTTCTGTTTCAATTTCCAGGATATTTACAGTTGAGAATTACTTGATGTACATTACAACTGGAACAGATATTTTTACTATCATCACTTAAAATTGCTGTACATTATTAAATTCATATTACTAAAACTACTTGCTTTAATCTAAGTACAAAAATATAACTCTGAGTTTAAAGCATGCTATACTACTATCAAATGTTCCTTTCCCCAAATCTGAAAGTAATTATAGATCTATGTACAATGCTTGTTCACTTGTTAAAATTATTGAAAAAAAGGGTTTATGAGCAAATTATAGACTGGACTACCAAGTATGATATACTTTCTTATAAATAACATGGATTTAGACGCACATAGAGCACAGTCACAGCAATTTTATTCCTTGACTGATTAAATATACTTTAATGTGCAAAGAGGTGACTTAACAGGAGTTATATTTTCAGAATTCAGCCATGAATTTGAAAACGTGGATCCCAGCTTGCTTCTAGAATCTTTTTGACTTGACTTTTACTGTAAAGCGAATACACGTGATACTACAAGAGTTAGTCCCGAGGTCACTGCTGTTCTTCCAGTTCATTAATGACTTGTTATTCTGTCTCACTAACTGAGAATATATTCTATATGCAGACAATTCCGTTCCTCTTAGCACACAAATCCTCTACACAATCAAACCTAGTCCTACAAAATGACTTCACTACAGTATACTGAGTATGAAGTTAAGTATAAAGCTGAGTCTGTAACAACAGGTATTCCATAAACACTCAGAAATCTACAGTTATGATGTCTGGGATCCACAACAAGCATGCCATTCCCACCCATTATCAATTAAAGAGCCTGAAAATACAAACGTTCCAGTTGATAACCATCAGAAATACCTAAGTATTGCAACTTTCCCAAGCTAAACGATTTGGAAAATTTTAAATCTCCTTTAAGGAGAAACATGTCAGAGCACTAGTCATGTGAGCAGTCACATGTTCAGAAGAAATCTTATTTAAATAGCATTTGTGTGTGTAAATGCATGGGCTCAGGGTGAGTTGGGAGAGCTCTTGGGAAGTCAGTGTTCATAACCTTATTCTGTAGCTGTTCACTGTGAATCTTACATAGGTGTGGCTGGTGTGGGCCATAGCCCAAGTCAAACGGTTGATTTGCAATGATGTTTTACGGTCATCCACCACACATACATCATTTTATTTAGGACAGCTGTACAAATCAATGGTCATTGAACCATCTCATTTAGATATTAATTTGCGGCATCATAAGTTTGTACACATCAACATACCTACCAATCAGATCCACACACCATCACATGGAAGGCATTTTTAAATAATCTGACAGCTTCTTGCAGGGCTGGTGTCCACATAGTGGTCCTAGATCATACCTCTCAACCTGTTTGCACATAAAATCTGGACAAAGCCAAAAATAATGGGGGACAATGGTCAAAAGTTAGGGACAGATTTTAAATATTACCCATAAAAACTTAGATAGTTGATAAAATAACAGGTTTTACATTAATATGCATTTAGTGAAGAATATGAAGCCTGAAACTCAAATGTCTATCATTATTTAATGATGTCTATTCTCAGTGATTTGCCAGAAAACCATAAATGTTAGAGGAGTGGACCAAAAATATAAGCCAAAAATCTGGACAGTTGAGAGCTATGTCCTAGAGTTACTGCCCTTACAATGTCTGACAATGTTTTGCCCACAGCTCCCTGTTACTGATTCAAGTACTGAGGTTTTGAACAAGGTCCGTTCAGAATTTGTCTTACACAGTCATTATCAAGTTTTGACCATTAGCTAAATCATCAGCTTAATGAAAATGACATGGAAAATTCTTCTAAAATAAATTCTTGTTATCTTAGCTTGCAGTCAAACTCCTCCAAAACTAGAAATGTGCCTTTCTAATGGGTAAGAATATAATCCAGCAGCTACTGTTAGAGGTGTGGGGCAAAGCTATCCAGAGCTGGAATTTGGACATTGGTCAGGAAAACAATAATCGGCTAATTGCCCTTGTGGACCATTTTAAGCCTAGCCAATTACCCCATGTGAGAATCAAACCCTACGCCTTGTGTCTGTAAGGTAAACACCTTAACCATTATGCCATCCTTCCACTCAAAAATGCATGTTATTTACTTCACTTTGAATAAGATAATAGAGCGACACATTCTAAGTGTGTGATTTTGTCAGAGTGGTCACTTATTAGTGTCCCTCTGCATGACAACTAGGAACAAAGTTTTGTATCCTCCAGCAAAGTCATACATTTCATATAAGGGCATGAGTTGTTGGAGGTTGCATACATTATTATATGTGTAGCCCTGAATGCATGAATTAGGTTGACAAAGAGGATTAACTACTTGCCTGTTCTAATAAATTACTGAGCATAACAGTTCACATGTAACATCTGTGCTGTGTGAGGTAAAAGGTACTTTTATTGGGCAAATGAGTCAGTTTTCTTTGATTCATAACTGTTCTTTGATCTCATGAAACAGAAATTTTAATTACCATTATTTGCAAAGGCATTGAAATCAAACCAAAGAAAAGAAAAAGAAAAAGTACAGTCATTTTGATATTCTGCATGTGTCTTCTGTATCTGTTATATGAGTTATGCATTCAGCATTGTCACTTTTTAGGCATCAGTCTTTTTGTCCTATCGTATTTTATTTAGTTTAATATTCTGCTTTAAAAACGTTAAGCTGTAGTTCTTCGAAGAATGATAACAAGAGATAATATAATAAATGTATGTGAGTGACATGATTATGCTGTTTTCTAGTTCTTCCTGAGTCTTCTTACAAATGATTGACCTTTATTTACCTCAGTAACCAAAATGTAAATAAAATAAATACATAACAAAAAATCATTAAGGTCCTGCAAATACTTCACAACATATGAATCATACTAAGCAAAGATTTAGTACTATAAATTCATTGAACACTCAGACCTCTTCACCTCAAAAAAACAAACAAAAAATGGAATTACTTTTAACTAGTTCAATCATGACAGCACAAATCATGGTCTGTCTACACACATGTAATTGATCTGCTGTTCTTATTAATGCTTTTAGCTACAAAAAAGTCTTCCATGCAGAAAAACTATTCAGTTCATTTTATGACTTAAATATTTTCACACCACATTGCAAAATGCTCTATGTACTTTCGAGTGAACATTTTTAAATGTGAACCCATTCTTAAAAGACTGCATGAATGTCTTTGCTTTTCAAGAAATTATAACATTAAGCACATGTCAATCATTTTTAGGCCCCATAGATCCTGTAAACATTTTTATACACTTTCATAGTTATTAATTTCATGGTGGCCCACATGCTTATAAAAAGTTTTGTCTGTCACATCTGGCACATTACTACATTAATTACTCTGGCATTGCAAAATATTTTCCTGATCATACTGAGTCACCATCACTGCAATTTTATCCTAATGGTGACATACTGACATTAGTTCTCTGTCTCTCTTGCTCTCTCCCGCTCTCTCTTTTTTTTTTGTTGAGTTCTTTTTTAGAGACATTGCTGCATCTGGTTCCTTCACTACTACCACTATCAGCAGCAGCTACACATTTTTACTAGCAAAACTGTTCTGCCTGCAGCTCCATATAAAAGCATAACTACTTTCTTTTATCATGCTGTACTTTCCAGCCAACATGTTGGTTCTTTACTATTTAATTATTTTGTAGATTATGATTTAAGTACTATGACTGATGCAGAGCATGTTGACATGGAGAAGGATTTCTAGAAAGAAAAGTTCTATTACTATTTCTTGTTATGTAGAGTTTGACATGCATAGTTTTGTGTTTTGTCCTGAAGCCTTCTCGTTGTAAACTTTATTCAGACTGAAATTATAATATATATTTAAATGTGAAAACAGATAGCAAATAAATTAATATGACAAGCATACAGAACTGTTGATATTGTAGGAAATCTATAAACATTACTATGTATTTAACATGTTATATACTATGTGTAATAACATCTCCAGTAAAATAAGTCTAATGAAATTAATGGAACTCACATCTCTACATGTTAGTGAAGTGCCTGTTGTAGGTGAGAATTTGTAACCTTTTCTGACTTGTTTACTCTGTTTAAGTAGAGAGTATGGGATTCAAACTCAGACCAGTAAGAAACAAGAGAAAAGTTTGCCCACCCCAGTAACAAACTTAGGCTGTTTGCAAGGGTATGGGAAATCAGGGATCAACTCATTGGCTGCATGTACTAGTGCATTTCTATTTATCATGAACCACAAAGTTTACAGTTTAACATTTCTCATATTGATAAGCTCCTAGGGTTTAAAATTAATAAGATGAATTTGAATCAATGAGGAACTCTCAACCAGAAGTAGGATATATGCCATTTGCTGCTCATTATTTTAAATCACAATGCTGTTTTGCTAATTGTGTCACACAAGCCTAATACCTTACCTATCATGCCTGTGGTACATGGGAAAGCACAAAAGAAAGATCTAGAAAATCAAAACCAGATATTTATCCTCAGAAGAGTACATCTAACTGATTAAAATGTGACGAACATTAGAAGATCATTTGGAAATCTGCCAAACCCACAACTGAATCTTTTCTCACAGTCCTAATTGAGAAAAGGTCCAAATAGCTTAAACCTGTTTAGCTGGTACTAAGACAGAAAAAAATGCGCTATACTTGAATATACAGTGCTCAATATATTAGACCGGAATGCTATTTTTGACTTCTGTCTCACTTATTTCTCTCTTCAAAATAAGTGACTTGAATGCACAAGAAGCTGTGTAAAATGCCCATTTGGGAAAGTCAGAGCTGTTTTAATGGATACTAATAATACCCTTAAGGAGTATCCGTCAAAATCATATGATGAACTTTCATATGCCTCATGGCCTGCCAAGGGATGTGGAAGTATTCATTTCATGATCCTTTTATAAGTACATTAGTGAACAAAGAAAGGCAAAGAGAGGGATGGCAAAGCTTTACTGAAGTGGGCAGAAGATGACAGGAAAATGGCAATGATAATGCATGAATATTTTTGTTCAACATCTTCACAAAAAGAGGCAGGTATGTAGATCAAGCAAAAGAACTTTTCAGATAAGATTAGATATCAGTCAGTGCACCAAAAAAGTATCTTGAATGAATTTCTAAAGCTAAAGTTAGACAAAAATATGATGCATTATATTCAGGTATTCTAGTAAGGCCGTAGGCAGAATTGTTTACATGGCTGAGTATAGAGCAACTCATGAAGAAGATGAGACACATAAGGAGTGAAGAATGGAGGAAGTGTTTCCTCTTCACAAAAGTTGTCACATGGCAAAAACAGAAACCTGATGACTTGTAGTTTTGCCTTCATTTGTACAACTTATTCAGTACCTTCTAAAAGAAAAAAAGAATTAATGAGTGCAAATAGTAAGTATAATGTAAGACCTAAGGCAGCATAGAGTCAGAGAGTGGCAGTTATTTTGTTTACTTGGTTCATAGGTAAATATTAGACAAATCTGCACACCATTACATGCTTATCCAATAATCAGACAGTGACCAAAAGTGAGAATCAAACCTTGTTCCTGTGAGGTAAGCATCCTAACCATGATGCCCAACCCCAAACTTTAGGTAAGTATTAGGCTAACAGTTTGTGGGCTATAACAAGCCTAGCCAATAACCAGAGGTTAGAATTAAACCATTGTATCTGAGGTAAAGACCTTAAACATTGTGCCAAACACTCTGTTAACAGTCTCTACTTGTATCAGTATTGTATCACCCTAAATGGCACTTGAACTCACAATTCCTGGCTTAAGAGATCAATACGTTATCCATCAGGCCACTAGGGCTAATCAAGAAAAGCCCAAAGTGTGATTATTTATATTTCAGCAAGGTATTTAACTTGAAAGAAACAATACAGTGTTAATAACAAGTTACTTTAGGACTCTAGAACTGTCTTGCTACTCCACTTTAAGTGTTGTATCTATCTGCTATTTTATATTATGTGATAAATACTTATATATACCTTTTTAAACAAAGTCTTCTTTTTTACTATGTATTGCTGTGTTCCTTTTAGTACTTTGTTATTGCTTTGTTAGGCTGTGGCTGAAAATGTTCATCTGGATTAACCAAGGCTCTTAGATAATATAATAAATTAAAATGAAAAAAAATATATATATATTCATTTTTGTGATGGACAGCTACAGAACCACTTCAGTAATGTTTATCGGAAATGAAAGTGGTATGCATATGGACTATATCCCTAAAGAAGTAATATATTTATAAAGATGAGAACTCAGTAATGTGCTTAGCCAGAATAAGGTTAGTGTAGAAGAGGAAAAAACTAACCAAAGTGTCTTTCTATAAACAATAGCTTATTCAATATGCAGGAGAAAGAGAAACAGGCAGACAAAATCCACCAAGTGGTGCTTATTTGTCATCAAGAACTGAGTGTTTCTAATACACAAACTACAGTTGTCATGGCAAGCATCTTTAGTTCCAAGTTATAGCATTGTCCATTGTTTAAGTTACTTCACTTTTAAAAAGAAAGTAAGACATTTAGTGAATGGGGTCCCATAGATTATTTTTTCTTTTCTATCTCAAGGTTCTGATGTGAACAAATGACTGTCTTTTAAAAATTAAAAATATTTATTTTTACCTGAATTAAATAAGCTGGAAATTGTCACTGGAATAATATATTATTCACTGACTGGCCTGCTTTGCTGCCAGTGATGTCCAGTAGTTTGCTTGTAAAGGGTTACTACCTATCCCTCTATGTGCAAGGCAATCTCTGTTTTGGTAGATGCATCTTTCAAAAAAACATGAAAAACAGCAAATGTCTTGAGAGTTTAAGAAACATGCTTTCTAAGCTTCCTATAATAACAGGTTAGAACAAGTATTGAAGTCTTTGATGCATCTTACTGTAATAAAAAACAACAGAAATAACTCATATACTACAACATTGAGGTGATTTGGTAGAAAAGTGAAGTTGAGTCCTTTGTTTTGTGCAGGAATATGGGCTGCCCTGCAAAATTTCACATTTCCTTAAAACGTGTCCTATTTTGGGAATTTGAAAAGGTGGTAACCCTTTGGTTGTGTTGAATATGCAGAAAATGCCTGGAGTACCTAAAGAAAAAAAAGCTCTTTTTGCATGCCTTCTCCATTCACCTGTTTGTCAGGCATGCACACAAATACTGTAACTTTTCAGTTTGGGATTTTTTTTGAAGACATAGGGATTACTGGTTGCTATGCACATCCTGTAGAACTAGTGCATTTATTAGAAGGAAAAACAGCAAGTACGACTCTATAAAAATGCTGCTACACTGTTATTTGGCCAGTTTCACTTTCAAAGATGCTCTTTGTTCCCAGTACAGAGGCAAAGACAGCTGGCACCATTGCAAATTTAGCAGAAGCTGTATTAGTAACTGGTAGTTCAGATGATTTATGAGTACTACCTCAATCAATTTTTGCAAAATAGCAAGTTAACCTGAAACACTGCATACAAATACTGCAAACTATAAATTAAAGGCAGTCTAAGAAAATAGCCGCAGGAACACAGTTTGTGCTGCCCTCTCATCTTCTTCTGCAGGGATGAATGAGCTATGGACAAAGGACAGGAGTTACAATGTAATGAAAATGACTGGAGCATGTAACTGGAATAGTCACTGTATACTGTATTTGGACAGTATGTTTTTTACTTTCCTCTGTAGGATGTTAATATCACTGAACTTTTCTTAAGCCTTAAACAGCAAACGTCTGTTGATGTATTTACAGACTTGATTGCTGTTCCTGCACTGTAGGCTACTAATGCAGCTTAGAAGCTACTGTGATTTTGTTGCTTGAATTTATTTTGTGCTGAACTGTAGTGACCAGTTTATTGAAGCCCATGTCTTCTACTTATTGCCCTCCTTTCTTTACCACCTAATTTTCAGCGCCCTGCTCCTTTTAAACACTATCTTTCTCTGTCCTATTCCCTCCATTTCTAACCTTCTACTCTCTTTTTACCCTCCTGCTATTCTGCCTTGTGCTACATATCCCCTTACCTAAGCATTACTAGTTCTAACCCTGTCTTTTTCTCTTCACCTTCCCTTTTTCTTAGGTTTTAGAGCCCTCCACTCGAGCTGTTACAAACTGCCCTCAGTCTCTAAGACACAGTGGAAGAATCCTTTCCAGATGAAGACTGCTACTCCCAGCTACCCCAGTAATTTTGCTATATGTAAAGTGCTACCCTACTAATATTAGATTATTTTTAATAATGTCCTCCTTTTAGCTGATTCTGCAGATCACCTCCACCCTCCATTGCTCTACTCTCTGCTCAAACAGCCTGACCCAGGACTTCTTCTCTTATCTGCCCTTTCATTTATTTCCCTAATTCCTTCCCTCAGCTCCCTCCATGAACCATCTTACTCTTCTTCTTTCTACTTTCTACCTCTCTCATCCTGTCTACCCCATTATGCTTCCTTAAACTCCAGCCACACTTAGCAAATACTTCTAGCTGCCTTGTTTTACTCCACTCTTTAAATTCCAACCCCACCTCACCTGACAGCTATTTTCCTTCAGTGTCTATTCCTTGCAGTGATACATCTCTCCACCATAATCCCCCTTTTTTCTTTTTTCTACTACCTACTCTCTAATTCTCAGCTTACAAAACAAAAAACAAAATTACTTAATTCTAGATGGTCTACTTACTGACTGATTGCTTCTCTTCACTTTTTGTACATTTGTTGAATCTGGCTCTGCCCACTCCATTCACCCGTCACTTGAGCTCACTCCACTCCTCTACCCTGCCCCATTCCCACCCACCCCAGGAATACTTTAATTTATATCTAACCCTCTTTCTGAACTCCCCCTCAAACCCCTCCCTCCCAATCTCCACTAGCCTGTACTATCTCCTCTCCTCCCCTTACACAGCATTGCACAGCACACCTCTAACAACACCTTCTCTGTTAGCACTCTCCACACCTCCTCTACCCTCTATATACTCCCTCTTACATCACTGCACCTACCTGTTTCACACTAGCTCAACTCCTAATCCTGCATAACTTAACTTACTCTACATTCTTAACTCTCCTCACTTCCCACACAATCACAACTCCACACAACTATCCTAGGCTTACATATACTTAACACTTCACTCATCTTTTCCTAACCTTCTTTACAACAATCTCTATCTCACCACTCCCATAATATCAGTACCATCACCATCCTACCTCACAATTAACACTTGACAACTACCTCACAACCCCGAATCCACAACTCTCTAACTCATCCCTCATTAACTTTCTCCTTCCTAATACCCTCCACATACTTTCACCAACCTACCCCTTACTTAACATGTCTCCTTTCAAAACCATAATAGTGCTTGTCTCTATTTCTGCTCTCTCTCTCCTATATAACCTATCGTCTTACAACACTAACCAAAAACCCATTCACCACTCTCCTACATCTATCTACACCATACCTTCACCAGTCCGTCCTCTCATTTCCAACAATATCTTCTACATACCGCTTACAACTTCCCCTTCTCAAAATTAGACTCCTCCCTATCCCAGCCTTCCCCAAAAACAAAGAAAAATACTACCTCTATCCCTTCTCTCCTCACTACTCTACATCTATCCTGTCAATTCTTCTCCTATCAGGTGTCATTCATCCTAACCCCAGACCTAACAAACATACCCATAGTAATGCTAAGCTCACAGAATCAGCTACCCGTTGCCATCCTAAAAAGATCTAGCCCTATTCTCCATCTACTCTACTTCTCCTCTCTTGTCTACTCACTGACTGAACTTCTACTTCTCACTACTTCACAACTGTCATATATCTTCTCTATCCTCCCTGAATTTCCACAAAAGTAACCTCTTTCTCCATTCCTGTGTCTTTTTGAGTCCTTCACCCATTGTTAGTCAATTCTACACCTACAGGGACTGCATTGCTAGATTTTAGTTAATTTTGACTACTTATAATTTCTAATGTAAATATTTTGTATACCTCCTTTGATTACTTAGTGTATCTATGTAATTTGCTAGATAATTTTGAGCATACTGTCTCTAGATAATTCTTTTTATCTTCTGAACCATTGTATTTTTTATACCACATGTTTGTAATCACTGAAGCCCTAGCCTACCCAGTTGCCATCCTGATTGACCGATCTTTATCTGACAGCTATGTCCCTTCACAATGGAAAATATCCCACATTATCCCCCTCCACAAAGATGGGCCCTCCACAGAATTCACCAACTAGCTGCACATAGTAATTCTGTCTCTTCTACCAAAAATACTTGAGAGATGCATTCACTCTCAAGTTCTAAACTATCTCCTTACTAACAACCTCCTAACACATAACATGGTATCCGACCATACCACAGCACAACCACTGCCTTACTTGCTTTCACTAATATAATCCTTCAACATAAAAACAATGGTTGTTTCACCTCTGTAACTTTCCTAGACCTATCTAAAGCATTCGTCATGGTCTCTCATAAACAACTCATTACTGTCCTCAATACTCTATCCTCCTCTCAATCTGTCACAAACTGGTTCCAGAGCTACCTGACTGACCGCCATCAATCCATTGTTTGGCATAATGATATATCCCATTGTTTGGCATAATGATATATCCCCCCAACTCCCTGTCTCAATAGGTGTTCCCCAAGGATCCATCCTTGGACCCTTACTCTTCTCCATATTCACTAATAATCTAGCCTCTGCTACCAAACAGGCCACTCTCATACAGTACGCAGTTGATTCCACCATCATCTGCTCAGCTCACTCCCTACCTAAACTTCAAAAGACCATACAGGAAGCCTTTTCCTCAGTTGAAACTTGGCTTTCAGATGCACAATTAATACTTAAACCAAACAAAACAAAACTCCTCATCTTCCAACCCACCAAACACAATCTAAACACCCACCAATTTAATATTAAAGCCAATGACAACACCATTATCCCCGCAACAGACCACACCAAACTACTTGGAGTTGAAATTGACAATAATCTCAAGTTTGACATCCACACCTTGTTAACCATAAAAAAGTACACAAATAACTTGGAGCTTTATACAGATATAAGCAATTCCTCACCAAAACAGTCAAGATTTTAGTTGCAAATAGCCACCTTATCTCCACCCTACTCTACGCCTCTCCAATATTTACCAACCTAAGCAAAGTGAGTTAGGTAAACTTGAAGCTTGCTACAACAAAATAGCAAAGTTTGCCACTGGCGCAAATTACTGTAGCCACCACTCCACCTCACTTATTGAACTAGGCTAGCTAGAACTCTCTCACCTCCTTCAATGGTACCAACTCTCACTCACCCACAGACTACTGAATCATCCTCTAAAAGTCCCCTCAATCCACAATCTACTCCAACCCTATAATACCACCAGACCACTATGCTCCAGCAACAAAAATCAGTTACAGGTAACTAGAACCAGGAACTCTGCTGGAGAAGCTCTCTTCTCCTACTCCATAGCAAAATTATGGAATACCCTTCCTTACACTTGCACTAACTAAAAGGCTGCTCTAAAATCTCATCTAAAAGAGCACTGGGCATGTCCCTGTAACAAACCTCAACATCTCTACCCCAATCTCTCTAATCCTTTTCTTCCACCCCTCTAACTACCTTCGGATTGCATCCAAATACATTGCTTGTAAACCTATATCTCAGCTGTAATCTTAGCCACTGTTATTCAAGGGTAATAACTGCTAGCTCAGCTATTAAAATACTTGCTAGTCTTTATGGCACCGATGATATAAGTGCTGTACCATTTAACTAAATACTTAATTTCATTTTGAACAACTGTTTACTACTATTGTTAAACAAAACCTACCTATACTTCTTGTAACTTGTAATTAATTGTTCTTTTTAATTGTTGTTTTTATTATGGAGCTTTTCTCCCCAGGCCTCCGCTGAAAAGGGACCTGTGTCCAGTTTGATTAACCCAGTCAACAAATGTCAAATAAATAATAAAGAAACAATAAATAAATAAATGTAACATTCAGGAAAATGGCAACAAACGGTTCAAAACCAAATGTGCAATAAGTGCTTTGAAGTGATTTAATGCTATGCAATTGGTGTGCAGTGTGTATGTCAATACAGTATAAATCTGAGTACTCACACAAATATTGTGAAGGGAGAGCAACACCCATATCAAAGATGCAAATTAAACCATTATATGCCTATGATGAATCTACATGGCCAAAATAACATGCTAATTTTGCTAAAGTTTCCACTTTCACTTTCCTACCAGTTATCCATATGAAGATCACAGTTTCTATAGGCAACTAGGGTTTCCATAGAAATAGATATTTATTCATCCTAGGGAAAGCATTTCTAGGGAAGATGAGAGAGATAATCTCTCCTGCATTGTTGGGTCTCACTTAGTGCCTCCTTATATTGGACTGTACCAGGAACAGCTATAATGGGGACTGCCAAGGCAAGATTACCGTTCTTGTATGTCACTCCTCTCTGTCGGTGGCACCAGTGACTCTGCTTATAGCCTTTCATGGATTACTGAGCTCATCACAATGTCAGGAAAAGTAAGTGCAGTGACTGACTGCAGACATCGTATTTTTGAGGCTTGTCTATACAATCCCCCTTTTTCAGCCACTACCTACAGTTTATGACCAGAAGAGAAGATGAAAACACAGGTCAGTACTCTGAGATCTTCATCACCTCAAGTCAGTTCAGTGCAACCAATGCAAAGTTCTTTTTTACTATCTCACCCTGTCCCTTGCCATTACTCATAAGCAACACTGAAATAAGATAAAGTCCTCTTCCAAAGGCAGCTATACCCGACCCTGAAAAGTGAATCTACTCTCTTACACAAAAGTCTAGTGATTCACCTTCTCTAACATTGTGCAAACACAGATTTGACTGTTTGAGAACTGGAAGAAACTTGTTCTGCCCTGATTTTGGAGAATTGGGGGGGGGGGCTTGCATCCCTGTAGAAACTAATAAGATAACTGATCTGCATTGTATTGTAATTACATTCATATTATGATGTAAAAATATTAAAGGCTTAAGTCTAAGCTCCTTTTCAAATTCAGGAAATTATTATCTGCTTCAGAACTTCATCTATTCCTTTTTTTTATTTTCAAGACGACTTTAAATTCATTTTTTTCCAGTGTTTTTAGATTATATCTTTATTGACTGATGTTTGTGAAGCAGATCAGATTAGCACTGCCATTCAGGCACCATAGGAAATTACAGCAGTCCTCATTAAATATTCATTACAGTGTAACATGGTGGGTTACAGCACAGTGGGTACCTAATATGCCTAGAGATGTCTTGGTCATACACCCTACACTGGCATACTTAATGGGCAAAGCTTGACTTTCTAAGTGACTGGCATATTTATACAATTAACTACATTGTCATACATAAAGAGGAACAGGCTTGTGCTTGTTCCTGCCTAGCATATTTACATGAGAAATGTCAACCATGTGCATTAACTGTACACAAGCTAGCTCATCTGTGTGCTTAGTACATCTGTAGAATGGCTTTTAAAGCAGCCCTGCTGTACATAGAACAAACTGTGGCTGCATGCAGTTGCAGTATGTCTTAATGATATCTGTGCTATGTCAGTGGCACCACATTCTGTGTGCACTTGTACTCTGTGTTGCACATTGTGTCTTGTGCCATATAGTGCATCATTTTTAGTGGGTTGAATCTACACAATCACAAAGTACACCCATGTGCATGGGTTCTGGAGCTTGTATCTGTTGAAGCCCCTGTATTTTTTTTCTGCATACTAAATCTACTGAGTATTGAGGGGAGAGGTCAGGTGCTCAGCTGGCTTACAGCTTGGCTGTGTATAAAAGTACATTAAAATGATGAGGCTAAGGAGCAGATCAGTGCCAGGTGATCCAGAGTTATATTAAATGTAGATGTGAATGACAGATTATCTTGAGTTAGATTAGATACAATGTAACACAATTTCTGGGACAACCATTCTGGTATCACTATAGTCAGGTTACTCTTTCATTTCAGTTTGCTAATCTTACATTTTATTAAATACAGAGTTGTAATACAAATAATCCTTCTTGCAACATGTCTACTGGAGTAATATAGAAATGAAACAGTAATGAAAGGTTAGACAATACCTTTAGCATTGATTTACTTTCAGTACTTATAACTCGATTCAGATATTTGGTCCTTTATTTTAAATATCTGCTTGCTTTAAAGTTGTTAGATTATGCACTTTAGTGTTTTTTTCCTCCCATTCAAAGAAGAGGGGGTATGACAAATTTTGATACTACTGATTATATTTCTAGAATGGAAGAGATTTTGAATGGTAATACTTATAAGTGAGTTCTGTCAATGAATTAAATGGAGCCTATAGATGTATTAGGGGCATTGTACATGATTTATTTATTGAAGGTGATATTAATATTGATGAATTTAACTTTATGTCTGTATCTCATCCTAGGACACCAGCTTTGTTTGGTGTCCCAAAAATTCATAAAGACATGCCTAGACCACCAATGAGATCAATAGTGGATGCCCAGGGCTCTATTACGAATCCAATTGCAAACTTATTGGATGGCAAATTGAAGGCACTTTTACAGGGCGAAAGGCATTTGTGTAAAGACTCTTGGGACTTTTTATCCAGGATGGGAAAAGTGAATTTTGGAGAACATTACACATTCATCACTATTGATGTAAAAGATTTGTACTCTGTAATACCACATGAACAGGGGATTGAATGGGTAAATTCATACTTATTCAAAAAAAGGACTTTTACAAAATAGCATCAATTTGTATGAACAACTTTTTGATGTTGTCCTTAAGAACAACTTTATATTGTTTAATGATAAATTGTACTTACAGAAAAGGGGTGTGGCTATGGGGTCTCTTGCGGAGGCCTCTATGCCAACATTATGATGTGTGCTTGGGAAGACAAATTTATTTTTGAATCTCCTTTTTACCAGTGGTGTAATGTTTATTTACGTTTTTTGGATGATATTTTTGATTTGTGGTGTGGAAAACAAGAAAAAGTTGATGAATTCTAAAAATATATCAACGAGACAACTTCCTTTTTAAAATTTACAGCTGTAAAAATACAAACAATATATCCTATTTGGAAATTTTTCTGAGAAAGGATTTAGATAACCACATTTATTTATCTGAAATTTTTCGTAAAGAAACATACAGTAATAATTTTTTACATTTTGAGAGCAATCACCTATACACCCAAAAGAGAGCTGTTCTGAAGGGACAATTCGTGAGAGCAGCTAGAATGGTTAGTAAGTGGGATGATTTTGTTTCAGAATGTAATTTATTAAAGAATATATTCACCCATGGAGGTTATCCCATTAGGATGATAGATGACATAATGTATGAAGTAATGCCCAAGAGAGACAGTGGACATTTTACCCCTTTATTAGGTAGGACACAAATTGATTCAATTGAATCTTCTATTAATACTAAAACACATAATGTAATATGCAATTCTCCAAGTAATTTTAACAGGAATGAATTTAATTATTGTACAAGTAATAATAACAGGAATGATTGTAGTAATAGAAAAAAATTTACATGTAGTTTTATTACTACTTTTAGTACAGAAAGTTACACAATAAAAACATTCTTTTTAAAAATTGGAGTTTATTAACTAGTGACCCCTCCTTGCATAATAAATTTGATCCTTTTCCGACTATAGTTTATAAAAAAGGAGGTAATTTAAAAAAGTGTTTTGAAATTACAAGAAATATTAGTTGTGGCAATATGTACAAGTGTGGCAGGTGTAAATATTGTGTGTTAGAAAGTAGTTTTATATCTATAAATGGTCATGGCATTAGAATTTTGGGGAAGTTAAATTGCAATACTGAATAAATAGTTTATTTTGCAATATGTTCATCATGTGTTAATTTTTACAATGGGAAAACTGAACATAAGTTAAAAGATTGTATGGGTGAACATATCCAAGCTATTCGTGACAAAACTGAAACAAATGCCTTAGCCAAACACGTAAATACACATCCTTCACATTCACTTAAATTTGTAATTCTGGACACTTTAAAACCAGATAAGATGGGGGGAGCATGGCAAGCCTTTTTGAAGAAATGTAATTACAATGGCAGATTAGACTTAACACACATTGCTGGAAAGGATTGAATGGAGCAATTTCTGTTGGAAGTGTCATTAGATTAAAATCTCTTGAAAGATAGTATTTATAGAAACATTTGTCAATTTTACTATTTAACAAATGTCTATCAATTTTAATTTACACAATCTTATATTTATGTTTGTATTTACATTAGACAGGAGTTTGCTGTACAGCATATTATACATCATTCAGGTTTTTCATTATGATTAATATTTATTTGAATGAACATGTTGCAAACAGAATTTTTATCTTTTTATCTGTTTAAAATAGATTTAATGCATTATTACTGATTAATTATTTTATCTTGCGGTTAACAGTAAACTGGAGGGGAATTGATTAATGAAATAAAGTTCTGGATGTATTTAAACAACAGGAAATGTTGGTACCTTTGTCAGAGGAAGTTTGGCATAACCAAACAAAAGCGCTTGCTGTATTGGGTTTTTTTGTGATTCTACAAGTCTTTGGTGTGTTTTGAAGAACATAAATCGTGTTTTTTTTACTTCTGCCTGCCCAGATTGTTTTATGGTTTACTGAGAACTGGAAGAAACTTGTTCTGCCCCCATTTTGGAGAATTTGGGGCGGGGGGATTTGCATCCCTGTAGAAACTAATAAGATAACTGATCTGCATTGTATTTTAATTACATTCATATTATGATGTAAAAATATTAAAGGCTTAAGTCTAAGCTCCTTTTGAAATTCAGCACATTATTATCTGCTTCAGAACGTCATCTAATTTGTTTTATTTTCAAACCGACTTTAAATTCGATTTTTTCCAGTGTTTTTAGATTGTATCTTTATTGACCGATACATGTGAAGCAGATCAGATTAGCACTGCCATTCAGGTACCATAGGAAATTACAGCAGTCCTCACTAAATATTCATTACAGTGTAACATGGTGGGTTACAGTACAGTGGGTACCTAATATACCTAGAGATGTCTTGGTCACACACCCTACACTGGCATACTTAATGGGACACAGCTTGACTTTCTAAGTGATTGGCATATTTATACAATTAACTACATTGTCATACATAAAGAGGAACAGGCTTGCGCTTGTTTCTGCCTAGCATATTTACATGAGAAATTTCAACCACATGCATTAACTGTACACAAGCTAGCTCATCCGTGGGATTAGTACACCTGAAGAATGGCTTTTAAACCAGCCCTGCTGTACATAGAACAAACTGTGGCTGCCTGCAGTTGCAGTATGTCTTAATGATATCTATGCTATGTCAGTAGCATCACATTCTGTGTGCACTTGTACTCTGTGTTGCACATTGTATCTTGTGCCATATAGTGCATCATTTTAAGTGGGTTTTAATCTACACAATTACAAAGTGCACCAATGTGCATGGGTTCTGGAGCTTGTATCTGTTGAAGCCCCTGTATTAGTTTTCTGCACACTAAATCTATTGAGTATTGAGGGGAGAGGTCAGGTGCTCAGCTGGCTTACAGCTTGGCTGTGTATAAAAGTACATTAAAATGATGAAGCTAAGGAGCAAATCAGTGCCAGGTGATCCAGAGTTATATTAAATGTAGATGTGAATGACAGATTATCTTGAGTTAGATTAGATACAATGTAACACAATTTCTGGGACAGCCATTCTGGTATCACTATAGTCAGGTTACTCTTTCATTTCAGTTTGCTACTCTTACATTTTATTAAATACAGAGTTGTAATATAAATAATCCTTCTTGCTACATGTCTGCTTGAGTAACATAGAAATGAAACAGTAATGAAAGGTTAGACAATACCTTTAGCAGTGATTTACTTTCAGTATTTATAACTCGATTCAGATATTTGGTCCTTTATTTTAAATATCTGCTTGCTTTAAAGTTGTTAGAGTATGCACTTTAGTGTTTTTTTTCCTCCCAATCAGAGAAGAGGCGGTATGACAAGTTTTGATACTACTGATTATATTTCTAGAATGGAAGAGATTTTGAATAGTAATACTTATAAGTGAGTTCTGTCAATGAATTAAATGGAGCCTATAGACGTATTAGGGGCATTTTACATGATTTATTTATTGAAGGTGATATAAATATTGATGAATTTAACTTTATGTCTTTATCTCATCTTAGGACACCAGCTTTGTTTGGTGTCTCACAAATTCTTAAAGACATGCTTAGACCACCAATGAGGCCAATAGTGGATGCCTAGGGGTCTATTACGAATCGAATTGCAAAATTTTTGGATGGCAAGTTGAAGGCACTTTTATAGGGCGAAAGGCATTTTTGTAAAGACTCTTGGGACTTTTTATCCCGGATGGGAAAAGCGAATTTTGGAGAACATTACACATTCATCACTATTGATGTAAAAGATTTGTACTCTGTAATACCACATGAACAGGGCATTGAATGGGTAAATTCATACTTATTCAAAAAAGGACTTTTAGAAAATAGCATCAATTTGTATGAACAACGTTTTGATGTTGTCCTTAAGAACAACTTTATACTGTTTAATAATAAATTGTACTTACAGAAAGAGGGTGTGTCTATGGGGTCTCCTTGCGGGGGGCCTCTATGCCAACATTGTGATGTGTGTTTGGGAAGACAAATTTATTTTTGAATCTCTTTTTTACCAGTGGTGTTATGTTTATTTACATTTTTTGGATGATATTTTTGTTTTGTGGTGTGGAGAAGAAGAAAAAGTTGATGAATTTTTAAAATACATCAACGAGACAACTTCCTTTTTAAAATTTACAGCTGTAAAAAAATACTAACAATATATCCTATTTGGATGTTTTTCTGAAAAGGATTTAGATAATCACATTTATTTATCTGAAATTTTTCGTAAAGAAACATACAGTAATAATTTTTTACATTTTGAGAGCAATCACCTATACCCCCAAAAGAGAGCTGTTCTGAAGGGACAATTCGTGAGAGCAGCTAGAATGGTTAGTAAGTGGGATGATTTTGTTTCAGAATGTAATTTATTAAAGAATATGTTCACCCATGGAGGTTATCCCATCAGGATGATAGATGATAGATGACATAATGAATTAAGTAATGTCCAAGAGAGACAGTGGACATTTCACCCCTTTATTAGGTAGGACACAAAATGATTCAGTTGACTCTTCTATTAATACTAAAACACATAATATAATATGCAATTCTCCGAGTGATTTTAACAGAAGTGAATTGAATGAATTTAATTATTGTACAAGTAATAATAATAATAGGAATGATTGTAGTAATAGAAAAAAATTTACATGTAGTTTTATTACTACTTTTAGTACAGATAGTAACACGACAAAAAACATTATTTTTAAAAATTGGAGTTTATTAACTAGTGACCCCTCCTAGCATAATAAATTTGATCCTTTTCTGACTATAGTTTATAAAAAAGGCAGTAATTTAAAAAACTGTTTTGAAATTACAAGAAATATTAGTTGTGGCAATATGTACAAGTGTGGTAGGTATAAATATTGTGTGTTAAAAACTAGTTTTGTATCTATAAATGGTCATGGCATCATAATTTTGGGGAAGTTAAATTGAAATACTAAAAAATAGTTTATTGTGCAATATTTTCATCATGTGTCAATTTTTACATTGGGAAAACTGAACGTAAGTTAAAAGATCGGATGGGTGAACATATCCGAGCTATTTGTGACAAAACTGAAACAAATGCCTTAGCCAAACACGTAAATACACATCCTTCACATTCATTTAAATTTGTAATTCTGGACACTTTAAAACCAGATAAGAGGGGGGGAGCATGGCAAGCCTTTTTGAAAAAATGTAATTACAATGGCAGATTAGACTTAACACACATTGCTGGAAAGGATTGAATGGAGCACTTTCTGTTGGAAGTGTCCTTAGATTAAAATCTCTTGACATTTGTCAGTTTTACTATTTAACAAATGTCTATCAATTTTATTTTACACATTCTTATATTTATGTTTGTATTTACATTAGACAGGAGTTTGCTGTACAGCATATTTTACATCATTCGGGTTTTTCATTATGATTAATATTTATTTGAATGAACATGTTGCAAACAGAATTTTTATCTTTTTATCTGTTTAAAATAGATTTAATGCATTATTACTGATTAATTATTTTATCTTGTGGTTAACAGTACATTGGAGGGGAATTGATAAATGAAATAAAGTTCTGGATGTATTTAAACAGCAGGAAATGACAGTACCTTTGTCAGAGGAAGTTTGGCATAACCAGACGAAAGAGCTTACTGTATTGGGGTTTTTGTGATTCTACAAGTCTTTGGTGTGTTTTGAATAATATAAATCGTGGCTTTTACTTCTGCCTGCCCAGATTGTTTTTTGGTTTACTGAGAACTGGAAGAAATTTGTTCTGCCCCCATTTTGGAGAATTTGGGGGGAGGGGATTGGCATCCCTGTAGAAACTAATAAGATAACTGATCTGCATTGTATTGTAATTACATTCATATTATGATGTAAAAATATTAAAGACTTAAGTCTAAGCTCCTTTTGAAATTCAGCACATTATTATCTGCTTCAGAACGTCATCTAATTTTTTTTTATTTTCAAACCGACTTTAAATTAGATTTTTTCCAGTGTTTTTAGATTGTATCTTTATTGACCGATGCTTGTGAAGCAGATCAGATTAGCGCTGACATTCAGGCACCATAGGAAATTACAGCAGTCCTCACTAAATATTCATTACAGTGTAACATGGTGGGTTACAGCACAGTGGGTACCTAATATACCTAGAGATGTCTTGGTCACACACCCTACACTGGCATACTTAATGGGACACAGCTTGACTTTGTAAGTGATTGGCATATTTATACAATTAACTACGTTGTCATACATAAAGAGGAACAGGCTTGTGCTTGTTTCTGCCTAGCATATTTACATGAGAAATTTCAACCACATGCATTAACTGTACACAAGCTAGCTCATCCATATGATTAGTACATCTGTAGAATGGCTTTTAAAGCAGCCCTGCTGTACATAGAACAAACTGTGGCTGCCTGCAGTTGCAGTATGTCTTAATGATATCTGTGCTATGTCAGTGGCACCACATTCTGTGTGCACTTGTACTCTGTGTTGCACATTGTATCTTGTGCCATATAGTGAGTCATTTTAAGTGGGTTTGAATCTACAAAATCACAAAGTGCACCCATGTGCATGGGTTCTAGAGCTTGTATCTTGTGAAGCCCCTGTATTTGTTTTCTGCACACTAAATCTACTGAGTATTGAGGGGAGAGGTCAGGCACTCAGCTGGCTTACAGCTTGGCTGTTCATAAAAGTATAAAAGTACATTAAAATGATGAAGCTAAGGAGCAGATCAGTGCCAGGTGATCTGAAGTTATATTAAATGTAGATGTAAATGACAGATTATCTTGAGTTAGATTAGATACAATGTAGCACAATTTCTGGGACAACCATTCTGGTAATCTCTATAGTCAGGCTACTCTTTCATTTCAGTTTGCTAATCTTACATTTTATTAAATACAGAGTTGTAATATAAATAATCCTTCTTGCAACATGTCTACTTGAGCAATATAGAAATGAAACAGTAATGAAAGGTTAGACAATACCTTTAACAGTGAATTACGTTCAGTATTTATAAATGAATTCAGATATTTGGTCCTTTATTTTAAATATCTGCTTGCTTTAAAGTTGTTAGATTATGCACTTCAGTGTGTTTTTTTTCCTCCCAATCAGAGAAGAGGGGATATGACAATTTTTGATACTACTGATTATATTTCTAGAATGGAAGACATTTTGAATAGTAATACTTATACAGTGAGTTCTGTCAAAGAATTAAATCGAGCCTACAGACGTATCAGGGGCATTTTACATTATTTATTTATTGAAGGTGATATAAATATTGATGAATTTAACTTTATGTCTTTATCTCATCCTAAGACACCAGCTTTGTTTGGTGTCTCAAAAATTCTTAAAGACATGCTTAGACCACCAATGAGGCCAATAGTGGATCCCTAGGGGTCTATTATGAATCCAATTGCAAAATTTTTGGATGGAAAATTGAAGGCACTTTTACAGGGTGAAAGGCATTTGTGTAAACACTCTTGGGACTTTTTATCCAGGATGGGAAAAGCCAATTTTGGAGAACATTACACATTCATCACTATTGATGTAAAAGATTTGTACTCTGTAATACCACATGAACAAGGCATTGAATGGGTAAATTCATACTTATTCAAAAAAGGACTTTTACAAAATAGCATCAATTTGTATGAACAATGTTTTGATGTTGTCCTTAAGAACAACTTTATACTGTTTAATGATAAATTGTACTTACAGAAAGAGGGTGTGTCTATGGGGTCTCCTTGCGGTGGCCTCTGTGCCAAAATTGTGATGTGTGTTTGGGAAGACAAACTTATTTTTTAATCTCTTTTTTACCAGTGGTGTAATGTTTATTTACATTTTTTGGATGATATTTTTGTTTCGTGGTGTGGAGAAGAAGAAAAAGTTGATGAATTTTTAAAATACATGAACGAGACAGCTTCCTTTTTAAAATTTACAGCTGTAAAAAATACTAACAATATATCCTATTTGGATGTTTTTCTGAAAAAGGATTTAGATAATCACATTTATTTATCTGAAATTTTTCGTAAAGAAACATACAGTAATAATTTTTTACATTTTGAGAGCAATCACCCATACACCCAAAAGAGAGCTGTTCTGAAGGGAAAATTCGTGAGAGAAGCTAGAATGGTTAGTAAGTGGGATGATTTTGTTTCAGAATGCAATTTATTAAAGAATATGTTCACCCATAGAGGTTACCCCATCAGGATGATAGATGACATAATGAATGAAGTAATGTCCAGGAGAGACAGTGGACATTTCACCCCTTTATTAGGTAGGACACAAAATGATTCAGTTGACTCTTCTATTAATACTAAAACACATAATGTAATATAAAAATCAACGAAGTAGATCCATGTGGGGTTAATGCCCCTAGTAAGAAGCACAATAGAATAACACCAAAAACGATAACTAGGAGCAAAACAATGAAGGGTAAACACACTTCTGTTCTGAGAACTGAGACCAGTTGCCAGTTGCCACTCCGAAGGATTGTTTCTATAAGAGTGCTATGCTAGTAATCCTTCAATAGTTGTAATGAAAACAAGGTATAATTTACCAGAGAAAACTGATAAAGCCTGGGATGCGCCAGGCGAAAGCGCTCGTTTTTTAACATTGTCTGTGGATTATTAAAAGCAACTTTGGATTTCTATGTGCTGATTTTTTGCCTTTGGACACAGTTTTCTCTGGTAAATTATACCTAGTTTTCATTACAACTATTGAAGGATTACTAGCATACCACTCTTATAGAAACAATCCTTCGGAGTGGCAACTGGCAACTGGTCTCAGTTCTCTGGTCCTCTGAGGTCTTCTTGTGGTTGTTTTCTTTTGTCGCTTTCTTTTTTACGTTTATGGCGGAGGATTTGGATAACGCTGATCTGTTAAACACACCTGCTTTACTGCATGACGAGCCTGAAGAGGCCCCAGTAACACGTAAAGAATTTAACCATGTGTTAGCGTTACTTACGCAGATTAGTAACGCTTTGACTAATGGCAGCATTGACCGAGATGTCCACATCCCGGGGAATCAGCAACATGATGCGCTGTTAAATAGGAGAGCCTTTATTACTCAGGAGCCGAACGGCGCTGGAGGAAATCAGAGTTCCATACCTACGGCGACTCCTATGGATTGCTTCAACAAAGACAAGGAACCGAACAAAACTGCTGCTGTTTCTAATTCCAATGGGAGAGCTTTCAATTTTAAAGCTTGGACAGAATTCCAACCCAGCTTTAAACAAGGTACTTTTAATGTATGCTCTGACAAATTGGATTCTGACTTTGATGCTTTCAACAAAAAACTTTATACCTATAAGAACACACAATTAGAAATGAATTATTTAAGTGAATGTCTTAAAGTGCAGAGAGTCCCGAAAGGGTTGCGTGTATACAAATTTCCTAATGGTGCTAAACTTGGTTCAGCTTTGCATTCTCAGTTGGTTGAGTTGTTCAACCGTACAGGGCTTGAAATGATGGAATTGATGATAAATGACTATCAAACTAAAGCTAATACGATTTTAAATGAGTTAACTACACTGAATGATATGATTGTAAAACATAAAAACTTTTTAGGATACAAAAAGAAATACGATGAAGTATTTCTGGAAGTAGACCAACATTGCCTCAAGGTATTGGACAGAAAAACTAAAAAGTTGGAAAGGGACCTGCTAGAATATAGAGACGGCAGAGCTTATCCCTTACCAATGGGCCAAAAACTAAACACAACAAGTCACATTAGTGCTGACAATTTGGCAGGGAATGATAATGTCACTAACACTCCTGATGTGGATCCCCCAAGGAGGAGTGAGCGTTTAGCGCAAAAGGGAGGTAATAGTTCTCCACATTTTTTTCAGTTCCCCCAGGGCAGACTGACGGGGAGGAATCAGTCTTATCACCAGCAGAATTGGGGGAGGGGGCGCAGATAATTTCTATGCTTGATGGTTCCTCTAATGAAGAAATTATTGAATCTGGCAGTAAATGTATGGTGGTGACTAACAATAATTTCACCCTTTACAATTTTACTGAGCAAATTATAACACCTGACTATTTCGAATTATTCATCAAAGGACTTCATTTTGTCCCTGCTAAGTCAGCTTATTTACCTAAATTACTGGTGGAATTAAAATTGTTCATTAGGAATTTAAATTTGTCTCTTTATTTCAAAGGCCAAAATGTCACTGATAGTGCAATACACAGAAGTAGTACTTTTAACCCACCCACTCACCCAAGTTTAAGAACTTATGAGGAGTTAGTAGAAAAAGAACTTAGAAAAAATTGTGGTAAGTTCTACAATTCAAGCATTAACAATTTTGATGTCAACTTAGAGGAAGTGGTGAACAATTTGAGAAACAATAGAATCCGAGTAATGAAAGCAGATAAAGGGGGAGGGGTGATTTTGATGCACTGCTTCGATTATGAGAACTACATGCATGACATCTTACAGGACACAAGTACATACGAACAAGTCTCTAGGAATGAAGTCAATGTAGCATATACCAATATCAATTATTTGATTAAAGATCATTTGCTACAAGGATGTATCAATGAGAGATTATTCAATTTTTTATATGTTCCTAACCCTAAAATTCCGATTATATTCAGAATTCCGAAAGTTCATAAAGGGTTGGAACCTCTCAAATTTCGTCCTGTGGTGTCAGGGGCAGGTGGCATTATGGAGCCCTTGAGTAAATTAGTGGAACATAATTTAAAAAGCTTTGTCTCCTCACTTCCTCATATCTGCAAGGATTCTTGGGAATTCTTAGCTAGTATTCCCATGAACAGTTATCATCCTGATTTGTTAATGATAACTATTGATGTTACCGAATTGTTCCCTAGTATACCTCACAGTATTGGTATTGAGTGGTTCACGGAGATTCTTGCTACTGAATCAGGGTTAAACAGCAATATGGTCAACTTAACAGTTGAATTCATGGAAATTATTTTGAATAATAATTACATTTTTTTCAGTGGGGAATTTTTTAGGCAGTGCAAGGGGGTGGCCATGGGTGCACCGTGTGCCTCCTCCTATGCTAATATTGTATTACATAAATGGGAGACTATGGTCATTCATACACCTGACTGGAAGAGCAATATCATTTTTTATAAACGTTATCTGGACGACATCTGCCTGTTATGGCAAGGTTCTAAAGATAGTTTTTTGGAGTTTTATGACTATATCAGTTCCTCTACAGATTTTCTAGCTTTCACTTACAAACTCAGTGAGCATTCCCTTCATTATTTGGATGTGGCCCTAGTGAAGGACAAGATTAACAACACATTCACATCTCAGATTTTTAGAAAAGAAACATTTTCTAATGCATTTTTACATTTCGACAATTTCCACCCGCAATACACTAAAAGAGGAATAGTCAGAGGACAAATGATACGAGCCTCTAGAATGTGTAGTACCCTTGATTTATTTTTGAAGGAAATTTCGTGCCTATCAACTCTATTTGAAGAGAGAGGGTATCCTAGTTGGTTGGTTAATGCATGTGTGGCTGAAATTAAGGCCAAAAGAGATTCATATTATCCCCCACTTCTAGGACATGGTCTTCCTTTACCTAATAACAACAAACAGGTGCACACGGAAATCTCTAGAGGTTTTGTATATACGTTTTCTGAGGACTCAGAATTTATTGAAAACACAATGAACATGTTCTGGCCTATCCTATCATCACAAGATGACATTAAATCTTTCTTACCAGATAAAATACATTTTATTAGGAAACGTGACACAAACCTAAAAGATATGTTTGAACAAGGTGGGCACAATCATTGCTATGTTAACAGCAATAACACATTTAGAAAGAAGGGTTCGTATAAATGTGGAGCATGCAACCAATGCCCATTCATGTTGAATGATGGCCACATCTTCATTCCATCTAGAAAACGCATGTTAAGAGCACGTGAACATTTTAATTGTAATTCATTTGGAGTGGTTTATTTGGGTATATGCTTAGAGTGTTCTGCATTTTATGTGGGAAAAACGACTAGGACTATTAAAAAAAAGGATATACGAACATATATATGATATTGAAAAGAAAAAAGAGAGTAACGCTTTCTTTAAGCACTCTTTGAAGTGTAATAATATGGTCATTAAATTCTTCATTCTTGAAAGGGTCAGTTACGACCCTAGAGGGGGAGACTGGGAGAACCTGCTTGAAAACCGTGAACTCATGTGGCAACTAGTCCTAGACGCCACCAGATTCCCTGGATTGAATGACAGTGTCAGTCTGAGGAGTGTGCTTAAAATTAGAAGTAATAAACTATAATATATTAGGTACTTATTCTATCATGTACTGTCGTCATCATTTTTTGGCCCATATTTGAAGTAGTATACCTTTTGAGGCCAGTTACACTTCTAGTCCACTGATTTGGGGTTGGGGTGACTCAACATCTTTATGCTTTGGCATAGTCACTACATGATGTTTTTTGTAACTCTAATTAGGTATTTACATCATTTCTATATAGTAGTGTGATTGATAATTGTTGACAAATGTTTTAGCTTTAGACCCTTTTAATGTTAGTATATATTTATTTTTGGGGCATTTACATAAGGGATTAAGTATGCGTGCATATTTTTAATGCATTATGGTATTATTTTTAATCCAATTCACACACAGAGTGTATTGTTTATTTTATTCTGTACATCTTTTAATTATTGGGTAGGTGTATTTGTTAAAATAGCTATTTGACAGATTAATTGGTGTCAAAAAGTTTTTTTAAATGATTAATTGGATGGCCTATCCTGTGGTATAAATAAAGGGGATGGCCATACAGCATGTTACAACTTGATAAAGCCTGGGATGCGCCAGGCGAAAGCGCTCGTTTTTTAACATTGTCTGTGGATTATTAAAAGCAACTTTGGATTTCTATGTGCTGATTTTTTGCCTTTGGACACAGCTTTCTCTGGTAAATTATACCTTGTTTTCATTACAACTATTGAAGGATTACTAGCATACCACTCTTATAGAAACAATCCTTCGGAGTGGCAACTGGCAACTGGTCTCAGTTCTCTGGTCCTCTGAGGTCTTCTTGTGGTTGTTTTCTTTTGACACTTCTGTTCTGAGTCGCATAAATCAAAGGATAGCAAAGATTCAGTCCACAGTTCTCCAAATATAAACTCGGTTTATTTGCGTGCACAAAAAACAACGATGGTTAGCGCTTTCGCTTCACAGCTTCATCAGACCAACAACAAACGCTCCATACAGTGTTTAAATATAACAAAAGGCGGGAAACATCATTAAAAAAACAAACATCTAAAGACATACTCCAAATTAATACACTTTAAATAAGTATACATACTAGGTAGTATACATAGCTCTGTACTAAAAAATATATATATGTATATCAAAGCATCAACTCAGTAACTCACTAAAAACTATTCATAAAAAACTCTACTACATCTAGGTAGCAAGTCATCATATCTCTTATCACAGAGCTAAACTGATATATTCGTTTGTGAACATTCACACTCACTTGATGACATAATACCTGTCCAGTTCAACAACTAATATGGACAGTCATCAGATATCAGAACAACATGTATTCAGAAAACATTCCCCTCAACAATACTACCCATACAAAAATATATATATGTATATGCATATAAAATAAATAAAACCTAAAAATATAAAACAAATAAATAGAAACACACCATCTTATAAGTCATACAATTCCATACTAACATAGAAGACTATGCGAACACAGATAGATAGCTGAAAAACATTTCAAAACCATAAGAATATGTCAGCACTTTTAAAAATATATATATGTCTTCACATTCTCAATCTCCTCATCTTCAAATAAGGTCCGATGGGTACTTTCCCATTCAGACCCGGTGGCATGTCAGATCTAAACTTGATGATCCAATTACTCTCTTTTGACTCCATGAGATTACAGATATCCCCTCCTCGATGAGTGTTATATAGTCTTTCAAGAATCCTAAACCTAAAAGAATGTGCCTCACTGGTCTCACATACATGCTTGGCCAGTGCATTATGTGAGCTACCTATCCTAATGTGATACATGTATTCCCGCATTCTATCCCTGAGACTCCTGTTTGTCTTCCCGACATAGAATGCAGAACACATGACGCACGTGGCCAAATAAACCACGTTGGTGGACATGCAATCCCCACCAGCTTTAACTCTAAAATGACCAAATCCACTTGGATGTACAAAAATAGGACTGGGCTCTATATAAGAGCAAAAATTACAACGACAACAAGGGGACGTATGGAAACCAACGTCCAATTCATTGCTCCTGGGGATCTTGGGGTAGCACAATAACTTTTTCAAACACATCTTATTCTTATATACAAACTTAGGTTTTTCACCTACCACTCTCTTCATAGCAGAGTCCACAGATAAAACGTGCCAATGAGCACTAATAATATCTTTAATAAATCCTACATCTTTAGTGTAGAATATCGGACATGCAACACCACCCAAGTTATCCTTCAATTCAATATTATTATCAACCAAACCTCCAGATCTATCTGAAAAATATGGGGCAGCTCTAACATTCCTAATAATATCTAAGTCCTGTGCACCCGTGGCTAAATCATTATCAGTATATCCACGTTCTCTCAATCTCACAGATAGATCATCAAATTCATTCCTGAAACATACATCACTGGAATTATACCTAGAGGCATGCATTACTTGACCTCGCACAATGTTCTTATACACATAACCCGGGTGCATACTAGTTCGATGGAGCAAAGTATTCCTATAACAGGGTTTCCTGTATAACCCTGTATTGATGATGCCAATTTCTGCCTAGCATATTTACATGAGAAATTTTAACCATATGCATTAACTGTACACAAGCTAGCTCATCCGTGTGCTTAGTACATCTGTAGAATGGCTTTTAAAGTAGCCCTGCTGTCCATAGAACAAACTGTGGTTGCCTGCAGTTGCAGTATGTCTTAATGATATCTGTGCTATGTCAGTGGCACCACATTCTGTGTGCACTTGTACTCTGTGTTGCAAATTGTATTTTGTGCCATATAGTGAGTCATTTTAAGTGGGTTTGAATCTACACAATCACAAAGTGCACCCATGTGCATGGGTTTTGGAGCTTGTATCTGATGAAGCCCCTGTATTTGTTTTCTGCACACTAAATCTACTGAGTATTGAGGGGAGAGGTCAGGCACTCAGCTGGCTTACAGCTTGGCTGTTCATAAAAGTACATTAAAATGATGAAGTTAAGGAGCAGATCAGTGCCAGGTGATCCAAAGTTATATTAAATATAGATGTGAATGACAGATTATCTTGAGTTAGATTAGATACAATGTAACACAATTTCTGGGACAGCCTTTCTGGTAATCACTATAGTCAGGTTACTCTTTCATTTCAATTTGCTAATCTTACATTTTATTAAATACAGAGTTGTAATATAAATAATCCTTCTTGCAACATGTCTACTTGAGTAATATAGAAATGAAACAGTAATGAAAGGTTAGACAATACCTTTAACAGTGATTTACTTTCAGTATTTATAACTCAATTTAGATATTTGGTCCTTTATTTTAAATAACTGCTTGCTTTAAAGTTGTTAGATTATGCACTTTAGTGTGTTTTTTTTCCTCCCAATCAGAGAAGTTTATTAACTTCCAATATAAAAGCCTACAGTTTGTGCATTGACAAGTTCTTTAAAATACATTTCTTTCCAGTTTGCAAAAAAAAAAAAAATATATATATATATATATATATATATATATATATATATATATAGACAGACAGTAAAAATAAGAATAATATTTGTTCTGGTCAAGGTTCTACCATGAACTTGTGATCATTCATGACACTGGAATGACTGTAAGTGAAGGTCTGCACACACTATTGGCAAGTGAAAAGTATTCAAGTTATCACAATCATGTCACAATTTTATACACGATTCTATAAAATGCTGATGGATGGAAGCAAGAATTGAGGCACAACAGCTGAAAATCCAGGCATACTGTGTAGAGGGCATGGATTTAAAGGGAGCTACTGCAATGGACAGTTTCAGAATGTGTGATACTACTAGACCAAGATTATAAAGTCATTAAATGACATAAATATGTGGCATATGCAGTTATAATGCTGTTCTACAAATGGTATACTGTATGTATTCTTGCATTCCTGTATATATGTGAGACTAGCATCTTTTATATAGCGTGTGTGTTGATAGCAGGGAGATAGAGATGAATAAAAGGAAAAATACATTGTTTTTTGTAAAGTGCACTCTGGAAAAAATCCTGTCCCTCAAAACAACATTGCTACTAACATCACAGAGAAACAATACTGATTATGATTTCAGCAGGCACTATGCAGCTATTGATATGCAGGTATATATATATATATATATATATATATATATATATATATATATATATATATATATATATATATATAACAGGTTGGGGCTCTGGTCTGAAGTATTCATTATACTTTTGCAGACCTCCACAGTTGTGAGTTTTATTTCTCCAAGTCCCTTGGGTTTCTAATATCATTACATGAATGGACCCTATTCCTAAGCCAAAATACAATTAAAGTTCATGAAATTAGTATTGTTTCAGTCGTTGATATTAGCCAGAAGTGCTCTTCATAGCACCAGCAATGTACCCAGAACTGACTCCTTCTCTAATTCATATGGATTACATGCATCGGTAACATACCTAAGTATGATTGCAAATTCTTTTCTGTGAGACCCATTGCTCCTACTGTTATTGGAACTGTCTTGGTATCCTTCTTCCATTTTGTCTCATTTCTGCCTGTAAATCCTGGTATTCTATAACTTTGTGTCTCTCTGTACGTACGGCACTGTAGTCACTGGATGTAGCAATTTCAGTGATCAATGTTACTTTTGTCTTCTTTTCATGGACTACTATATCTGTTTTTTTCAGATCTATTTTTTGAACTGTTTGTAATGAGTGATCCTATGTGATATAAATGTTATTATTTTCTATAGTACTCTGTGGTTCATGTTTCCAATGCTTCTCAGCTACTTCAATAGTGTAATGCTTGCCCAGTCCCCAGTGCATCAGACTTGGCACATTGTTATGCATTTCAGTATACAGTCCTTCTGCCATTAGCGTATTACACCCAGCAACAAGATATGTGACTGTATCCAATTCTGTTTTACAAAACCTGCATTTATCAATGACCTTTGCAAATCTATGTGTACATAGTCTACTATCCTAGGCCACAAATGTTAACCTTTCATCTTTTGGTTTAAATTCACCTCTGCTTAACCATTCCTGTGTTCTATCCTAATCAAAATGAGGTTGTTCCAAGAGTTTTCTGTACTTCCAACTATATTTATGCATTTTCCACTTTTCTTGCATTATAGTCTGAGCCTTCAGTTTATATTCTTCCTTTTGTGTTTGGCACATTCAGTTGCTGCCTGATTTTTATTTACTTCTGGTTTGATTTCCATTGCCATTTGACACTGATATGCTTCTGGTAAACTAAGCATGGAAGTCATCTTAAACTTATTCTCCTCATGTTTTAAAACTTTCTCTATGTTTGGATCTTGTGAGGTCACCAGAGATGTACACAGTCCTACAATTGCAGATCTATACATGTAATTAGTTTCAAGGAGGCCCATACCTCCTGCAGAATGGGGAATATAAAATCTTGGTATACACTGATTTTTATAAATCATCTGATAAGCATGAAGCATTTTTCTTGTTTTCCTGTCCAACTCATCCAATACCTTTTGGGGTCAGTCAGTCACTCCAAAACTATAAATTAGGACAGAAAGAACAAATTGGTGTATAGCTTGGACTTTGTTCCTAGATGTCAAAGCTGTTTTCAATATTAATTTTAGTCTTCTAAACTATTCCTTAATACGTTTTATTCACTTTTGTTCATGTTTTATTGTTGATTCTTCATCAACTCCCAAATATTTATATACTCCCTCATGGTCAAGTTATTTTATATCACATTCCTGTCTCAGACTGATATTTTCATGGTGCTGTAGCTTTCCTGCTTTAAAGGTTGCTTTTGTACATTTATCTAGACCAAATGACATGCTTATATCATCTGAGAAAGTTTAGACAAATTGTAGTTGTGCTTTCAGTTTCTCGTATCATGAACTATATAATTTTAAATCATCCAAAACAGAAGATGAAAAGTCTTTATGCTTTGTTGTTTTCTGGAAGCCAAATCATAGCCATGAACTAATTTGTTAAGTAGACAGCTTAATGGGTTAAGGGCAAGACAAAAGACAACAGTGATAAGGAGTCACCTTGGAATATCCCCCTTTGAATTTTTATCCCGGAATAATAATTTGCCTCTTATTATGGTTTAACTGCAAAGTGATTTGCCACTGTATTATGGTCACTGCAATGTGATCAATCAGTGTAGGGTGCATCTTAATTTGCAACCACTCTTTTATCTGTGAATGTGGGATGCTGTCAAGTGCTTTTTTGTAGTTCACCCATGCCATACTTAGGTTCTTTCCCTTTTTACAGTTTTGCATTATGGCTTTATTTAACAACAAATGATCATTTCTTCCATATGGCTTTCTTTTGTTAACCCTTTTGTTCTATTGCCACAACTGAGTTTTCTTCTAAATGACTATAAACTCTATCAGCATCAATTCCAGTGTATAGTTTATACATCATTGGAAGACAAGTTATTGGTCTGTAGTTTTTAGGATAGATTGCAGGTTTGCTCATAAGTAGGAGTATTGTTTTTCCTGTTGATAACCAGGTTTGCGTCTGTTTGGGGTGCACATTTAAATAGTTCTTACTCATGGCAAAATCTTCATGTAAAGACGGTAACTCTTTTAGCCAGATGTTAGTTACTACATCTGAACCTGGGGTTTTCCAATTAGGAGTTTTTCTCAATTTCTATGGCCATTACTTCACCCATTTCATATCCTGTCATACTTCTCAACTGTACAGATTTTTGTAGAATGTCCAAACATTTGCCTCATATTTTTGGTCCGTTTTTCATAAAATTGTGGTTTTCTGGCAAATTAGTAGCAAATTATTAAAGATTAAAGTTAGAAGATAATGACAGACATTTGTGTTTTGGACTTCATATCCTTCAGAAAATTCATGCTAATGCAAAACCTGTTATTCTATCAAGTTTCTAAGTTTGTATGAGCAATATTTAAAAATTGTCTTTATTTTGTGGCCTTTATCCCACTTTTACTTATGGCTTTGTCCAGATTTCTTCCTCTAAGAGGTTAAGAGGTATCTACATCTGAATTTCTTATTCTTTCTTTTACTTTTTCTATCCATTCAGCACCTTTGTTATGTTCCACAGGATCTTCATAGATATTTATCCAAAATGTCTCTATTTCTTATTTTTTTGGTGGTGTTTCAATTCCTTTTGCCTTGTTTCCCAATTCTCTATAAACCATTTTTGGGTCATCAATAAATTGCTTATTTTGCATGTTTCCTATATATATATATATATATATATATATATATATATATATATATATATATACATATAAACACAGGCAGAAAATCTTAGAAGATATTTGCAATACTGTACAATAGATCCTGATGTATTCTGATACTGCAAATTGTTTTTATTACGTTTATCTTTCTGAGTATTTTTGTTGATTTGTTCCCTCTTCTGCACTCTTCTAACAGTGACACTTCTTGTCTTAATTGTTTAATAGTTTTCTCTGTTTTATACTTCCATGATGGCATTTGATTTCTCTCCTTCCATTCCCTTAAGCCCTGTGATTTTGTGGTAAGACTTTATGCTATTAATTTAGCTGCACAGTAATATATCTTACTTACTTCTGTTATATCTCATGAATTTCATTGAAAACTCCTGATTACTGTGTTCATTTGTTTTATCAGACTTCTAACATTTTAGGTATTATTAACTTTCTATTTCTTTCATTGATCTTAATATGTCTATCCATCTCGATTAAATCAAGCAACTCCTGACTTAGATAATTTTCTTCTAAACTATAAACACATTATTTCTTCTGTTTCCTCTGGGCATTCTACAGAAAGTTCCAGAGCATCTTCCTGTGCCATATTCTCTTCAGTTTCATTCTGTGTCATCCGTTGCTCTTTTATATGGGAACTCACTGGTCTATCAATCCACAACACTGCGTCAGAGCTGCCACAGTTTCCTGTTCCCTCCCTTGCTGTGCAACCCTGGCTGAACTTTTATACTGGTTTCAGTATGGCAAATGATCAGATGTTTCTCGCTCCACTGGTTTCTTCTTAATTTGGGGATTCATTATTCTATCCTGCTGTGGTGTTATCAGAGTTAGTGACTGTGTAATTGATCTGATGCTTAGGGAGTTCAAATCACCCTGTCGTCACTACAATGATGTCCCTCTTTAGAGAGAGGCAAGACCTATGATGTACATGATATTTGTACATAACCAGCTTACATGTTTTGAAAAGCAGTACATGGTCAGTAGCAGCTTTTCAGTGGGATATACAATGGGCATCAGCAGTGAGCTATCCCTGAAAGGGGAATATTACAGCCTGCTTCTCATGTCCGCACAAGGAAAACTATGCCATGCACATGCTACCCTGTAAATGCACCCCTTCCCCAAGAAAGTGAGTGGGTTTATCTCCTCCACTTCCTTTAAGAAATGTTTGGTCCCCTGTGTCCCTCTTTCTAAATCCGCTAATCCTCCCAAACTCCCCTCCTTCTCAGCATCTGAACAAGAATATTCTGATCCCCTCTCCAGTGCCCCTTCTCCTTTCCACACACTTTACGCTCTCACCCTTTGGCTGTTGTCTGCTGGAGCTATTCTGGTTTCAACTTTTCATGTCACTGATTCGATCTACTTTTTTTCTTCCATGCAGTACACAAATGCTGACGTTCTCCATTGTCACGATGTCTTTGCCTCATTAGCCTGCTGGATGATTGAGTTAACATTTATGAATAAGTTTAGTGAGGCATGTTTCATTCATTTAAGGGACCAGTGTACTCCAACACTTATATGGCACAACAGGCCATACTCCGTCTCTTCCATGTTTTAACATGGGGTGGAAGTTCTCACAACCTGGAGGAGCCTGCAGATCCAGGTAATACCATTTGTACACTGTGGTTATATTTCATTCATGCTTCGACATGGGGTGAAAGTTCTCATAACCTGAAGGAGCCTGCAGATCCAGGTAATACCATTTGTACACCGTGGTTATATTTCATTCATGCTTCGACATGGGGTGGAAGTTGTCACAACCTGGAGGAGCCTGCAGATCCAGGTAATACCATTTGTACACCATGGTTATATTTCATTCATGCTTCGACATGGGGTGGAAGTTGTCACAACCTGGAGGAGCCTGCAGATCCAGGTAATACCATTTGTATACCGTGGTTATATTTCATTCATGCTTCGACATGGGGTGGAAGTTCTCACAACCTGGAGGAGCCTGCAGATCCAGGTAATACCATTTGTACACCGTGGTTATATTTCATTCATGCTTCGACATGGGGTGGAAGTTCTCACAACCTGGAGGAGCCTGCAGATCCAGGTAATACCATTTGTACATCGTGGTTATATTTCATTCATGCTTTGACATGGGGTGGAAATTCTCACAACCTGGAGGAGCCTGCAGATCCAGGTAATACCATTTGTACATCGTGGTTATATTTCATTCATGCTTCGACATGGGGTGGAAGTTCTCACAACCTGGAGGAGCCTGCAGATCCAGGTAATACCATTTGTACACCGTGGTTATATTTCATTCATACTTCGACATGGGGTGGAAGTTCTCACAACCTGGAGGAGCCTGCAGATCTAGGTAATACCATTTGTACACCGTGGTTATATTTCATTCATGCTTCGACATGGGGTGGAAGTTGTCACAACCTGGTGGAGCCTGCAGATCCAGGTAATACCATTTGTACACTGTGGTTATATTTCATTCATGCTTCAACATGGGGTGGAAGTTCTCACAACCTGGAGGAGCCTGCAGATCCAGGTAATACCATTTTTACACCGTGGTTATATTTCATTCATGCTTCGACATGGGGTGGAAGTTGTCACAACCTGGAGGAGCCTGCAGATCCAGGTAATACCATTTGTACACCGTGGTTATATTTCATTCATGCTTCGACATGGGGTGGAAGTTGTCACAACCTGGAGGAGCCTGCAGATCCAGGTAATACCATTTGTACACCGTGGTTATATTTCATCCATGCTTTGTTATAATAGTGAATGAAAAGGGGCTCATTGGCTAGTCTAGAAAAGCAAACAATAATAGTTTGTTCTCTCTTTCTTTTTCACTTTTTTTTTTTTAAATCAGAGCAACTTATAAACCTTTTAGAGTAAGATGTGTCATCAAAGATTGTCAAGTTTTATAACAAACATAGGTTAGGACCAGAATTCCTCTCCAAAGCCATTTCACAATGCCTATATGATGAAAACTAGGACTCTAGCTTTATTAATTTCTTCTGCATGGACATCTACCTCTACTGATTGCTTCCAAAAGTTTTAGTAATTCTTCCATCCTTTAAAATTGCCCAAAATTATGAATAAAAGCAAAATAAAAATTGGCACATCAACCATTTCATCTGCTAGTTACGTTTTACTGCATGCCCTTCCATCCTTATAGATTTTACCACAGTGAAATCTGTAAAATGCATTTGGCTCTGTCATACTTTAAATGTTTGTTTATAGTTTCATGATAGTGTTGTCATTCCACTACACGTGTGTATATTAATCCTTTGTACCCTTTAACAATTATACATTTCTAGGCATAAACTGTCCATTGGCCAGCATTCTGTCATAGTTTCTCCTATCTCGTATTATAAATATATCTAAGAGTTTATCTAATATGATATCTCCTTGCTTTTCATTAGACTAAATGTGCCTTGGTAGCCCTCACAATTTTCAATGATTATTCTTTTTAAGTAGTTCATTGTCCTACACCTCGCAATATTTGGTTGGATTTCTTTATTTACTGTATCTGTATTGAATGCATAGTTAAATATTTTACTATGCAGACTGCTTCATGGTATTACATATCATTTAATAATGGCAAGTATATTTCCTCATTTAAAAGATACCATAACAAAGTTAAAAATATTTTTCTGATAAAATATCTTGTCTTGATACAGAAACAATGTTTGTTATTTATTGTCCAGACCTAATCTAAAACCGTAGATAACAAAAAAAAACAGTTCAGTTCTGAATTTAAAATACTTTGTAAAAAAATAATCTCCTAACAGACAAGGCTCTGCAAATACTTTCGCTATGGAGTATATAGCAGTTTTGTCATAACACTATTATTACTTACTAATATTTCATCTTAATAAGCTAGTCTTCTACTGTTTACTGAAACCATTCCAGTATACAAAAGTGAGCAGAGCTGTGTTAAGGGAATATCTGTATATAACATTGCATGTCTTTTCAGCTTTATTTGCAAAACCCCACTATGTTTATAATAAAATGTTAATCATTATATCCATTGTTTCTGCATTACTTCTTTCTTAAGACGTGCAGAAGTCATAATTTAGTGGGCAGCAGATATTAATAAATCAAATCTATTTAATTATCTGAGTTTCAGTGCAAGCTTATTTTAAGTTGCTGTTGAGAATGAGCAATTATAAGCCCACAGGAATCAGTATCCCTTTTTGTTATTAATGTCTTATGGTTCATTATAGGTTCCCTGCTATATAGCAATCTGCAGAGCATTAAAATGTGTATTTATATGATTTTTAAAAAAGCTGCACCACTGTGCAGAGGATAACATTTCAATGATTGTTGCTTTTACTAGCTGAATCAACAAGTTGTCAGATAACCCTGCTTAGCCACATAGCACTGGTAGTAGCTGTGTAAGCATTGGCTGACCTTGAAAATTCTATAAACTATTAATTGGGAAAAGCAAAGCTATAGAATACACAGGTGATAACAGCAGTAAACATAACTCATATTACTGGAATTGTGTCCAAATATATTGGACCAAACAGATGGGAACTTCCTAGAAATATCAAAATATATATATATATATATATATATATATATATATATATATATATATATATATATAGATATATATATATATAGATATTTTTTTTTTTTTTAAATGTGCTCTCTCCAGCCTGAATGGAAATGGAATATTGTATGTAGGATCTATTCTTGTTTTTTCAGTGACTGACCTCTCCACTGGCTTGCCTTACATGTACTGAAAGGAATTGTTGAATGTAATGGAAATGTAGAAAATTCACTTCTGTGTAATAAAAGGTAAGTGGTGCTGGTTATATGATACAGTTTGTTGTATCTACAGATACTTAATCATAATTGCACGGGATCCAACTCAAGAGAGGGCTGCTGTGAATAATAAAATAGTCAAGCAATTCAAATAAAATAGATGTAAAAACAGCACCAAATCAAATTACCTAAAGGGTAGCTCATACATGAAAATACAAATGTATTTAATTTATTAATTTTTTGCATTTGATTAAGTCCTCAAAAACAATGTGAAACCATCTACAGTTTAAATAATTATAACAAATGAGACACAATGTGAAAACATTGGTTAAGAATATATACAACTTTTATGACAATGATTTAATATTTAAATAAATTGCAACCACTTTATAGAGAAATTAATGGTAGGTTAGTATATACAAACAGGAATTCCAATATCAAATGAGAAATAAAACAGGGTTCATGCATATTTAGAAAGAGAGATTGAAATAGATTGAAGTCAGGAAGTGAGTGAAAAATGGAGAGTTACGAAGTGTAAGGAATGAATAGGTACTTGTTCATATTTAGGATTATAGTTTATCCTGGGCTTGAGCAAGAACAGAACCACATTTTGACAAATAAGTCTTTAAAAATAGTTTTAAAGGACTGGAGGGAGGATATTGACCCGATGGATACAGGTAAGGTATTTCATGCCTTAGCAACATGGTATAAGTACAGACCAGACCAGGCCCAGCAGATTTCATATGTCTGTTGACAGAAGGGATATTTTGGTCATTGGATCATAATGGCCAACTGGGAATGTAGTTGTGTAGAATGGTGTTTAGTGCTGGACAAGCAGATGTTGCTGAATAACTGTAAAACAGGTAAGAAGCTGTGTATATGTTAGGTGATAGGGTAGTCCTAACTAATTTAGGCTTTTTAGTGCTATACAGTGGCAGGTTTTGAAAGGGGTATTTGCTGCAAATTTAGCCATTTTATTATAGCATTGTTCAGGTTTTGATTTTTGTGATGCCTGGAGGTTATTAAGGATGGCAGCACCAAAAAGTAGGAGGCAAGTAGTGGCAAGTGTGGTTTTAGTTGTGTTGGTGGTAAGATTTCTAGATTTCTAAAACATCACTAGTTTTTGGAGAGTTTTTTAAGCAGTTTTTGTAAATGTAGGTTGAATTTTAAGATTATCATCCATTGTCATCCATAATAATTGCTATGAGAAGTGACACCAGTGGTTGTATTATTAAGACAGAGGATTTTAAATTTTGTTTCATGAAAGAGGGTTTTGGGGAGAAAAAGAAGTAGTTTTATTTGGTGAGATAACTGTAAGAAAAACTGAAGATGTGTTTACAAACCAGAGCAAATGAAGAGGAATGTAGAAATATGTGGAGTGATGTAATACTGTTATACATGTGAGTAAAAATGTAGCATACATCATGAATGAACTCACAGTTATGCACTTATGTGTAAGTGCATGCAGTCATACATGCATGACACTCATGCATGTGTGCACACACGTATATATGTATATATATATATATATATATATATATATATATATATATATATGGGTCTACTTTACATGGTCGACTCTTCAGAAAGCCGACTTTCATATGGCCGAGACCATATGATCGACTTTTGAAAAAACGACCATGTAAAATAAACACATAACATACACCAAACACTTACCTTTCAACTGTTAGCAGGGGGCAAGCTCTGCCCCCCATACTCCCTGTAACTTAAATATACCAAATCCGTGATCGGATTCAGTGCGGAAGAGGAAATGTTCCCATTCCGCACTGTACGGAGATAACGGTTCCCCATGGTCGGCTTTTTGAAAGTCGATCATATGATCTCAGCCATATGAAAGGCGACTTTCTGAAAAGTCAACCATGTGAAGGGGACCCATATATATATATATATATATATATATATATATATATATATATATATATATATATATATATATATATATATATATATATATATATATATACATATATATATATATATATATATATAAAATTAGCGGTATTAGTCAATTTGGCATTACGTCAACCTGGTTAACATTGAAAGAGTAATGTCGCATCATAAAATGTCAACATGCTTCTGTGCATGCTCCCAGGATACTTCTTGGATCATGCATTTTTTTGAAACAGCATTTTTTGCAGGAAGACCAGCCGACCTGAGCCTCCATCAGCCCATGCTAATTATACAGATTAATTCTGGGATCACACAGTTTTTGGGGAAAGAGCATATTCCCTTACCCTGGGTGCTATCAGTCTTGCACATGTGCAACAAAAAAATGGAATGATATAGTGGTAAACTCAGCCTCAAGTACTCTACAAAATGTCCAACAAAACAAAAAGGTTGAGAAGCATCTCATGCAAATGAAGTTTAAGAAAACCAACTAACTTAAACGTGCAAAGCTTTTGGCAATAGCCCTTCCTCAGTGCATAATCAACAATGAACTCAACCAATTACATTTAAAGACTTCCAATAAAAAGCCATATGACACAACCTACCAATAACATTGTTTAATTTATTAATATTGTTAATAAAAATAACAATAAGAATAAAAATTCTTATCAAGCATCATAATACTTCTTAAATACATTTATAAGATAAAACATTAGTAAGACACATTAAAAATAATACACCATCTGTACTGCATTTGTTTTTTAACTAAAATTGTTTTATACTGTGGCATTAATACCTGGGTGTCTAGCTGCACATAGCCTTAATATCCATTCATATTCTCTAATTTCCAGAATATTATTAACATTACCACCTCTAGGGTTCTTCGTAATCACATCCATAACCCTGAATTTAAAGTCATGGCTCACACCATATTCTAATATATGCTTGACTAATATATTTGTAGAAATACTTCTATGAGTCTCAAATCGATGTTCAATTATACGATCCTTTAATCTTTGATTACATTTGCCTACATAGAAGTGTAGGTTGCAAGGTACACAATATTTACAGTATTGCATGTTTCAAAACAATGAAATATAAATTCTTTTCACATTTTAGGATGTATCAGGGTTAAGTACCATATCTTTTTGTTTTGTTGGACATTTTGTAGAGTACTTGAGGCTGAATTCATCACTATATCGTTCCATTTTTGTTGTTAAATGTTAAAACATTACTGTTAGTAAAAACACAAAAAGAAGGATGTCCGAGGTATATAAATCCACAAATCCAATATTTATTAAATGCTTTCATCCCAAAAAAAGGACTTCATCAGAATAAATATATCACAGCAGCATTGTTGTTGTTGTTGTGTCTTTCGGCTTTTCCCGGTTAGGGGTCGCTACAGCGGAACTCCGGTCCACTAATTATTGGCAGTTGATTTTTACGTGCTGAATTGCCGGCCCTAACGCACAACCTTCAACAAAGGTACGCCCATTCATGCATGTCTCCACAGAAGACGATCTAGCTGAGAATCGAACGGGACAATGTCTTGCTGTGAGGCGACAACACTACCGCAGCACCACCACCATGGATAAATATATCACAGCAGCATACTATTTATATATCATTAGTCATAACTAAATAATGAATGACACTAAATTCAACATTACTTCCTTAAAGCAACATAAGCACATATAAGATAAAAAATGTAGAAACATTTTACTTAAAACCACTGATTTACATAAAAACAGCTAGAAAATATGAATGTTATTAATATAAATATATCCCATACATGACCTGCTTTTAACCTTAGGATTAAACTAATAGATATTGTTTCATTTAGCCCAGGGTATACCGTGGCATTTGTTTGAAGCTGCCACTGTAACTCCTTCAGTTCTAGGAAATCATCTATCGGCCCACCCCTCTGACCTATGTCTACATGACCAATAATAGTGAACTTAAAGGAGTGATTGGCATGTCTTAATATATGTCCTGATAAGGCATTTTGGGGTTCTTTATTCTGTATATCATAATAATATTGATAAATCCTATTTCTAAAGCTGTTCTTAGTTTTCCCTATATAGAAGCCTGTGCACTTTTGACATAGAGATATACCACACCCTTCGTACCACAACTATACTTCTTATGAAGTTTTATCATACCATAATTCCCAAGTTCCACTTCACATAGTTCTAAAATAAATTTACACCGTGAACAATGCCCACATTTGCTCATCTTCCCTATTTGTTTCAAATGTTTTACCCTTTCCAGCAAATTTTTGAAACATAGGTCCTTTTTTATATATAATAAGTGGGGCTACCCCCACTATGTTAACATAATAAGAATCTATTCCAAAGACATTCCAGTTCTTCTTAATGATGGTACTTATATAAAAAAAATGACTGTTATAAGTTAATATTAATGATTTCCTGAACTTGTTGTTATCCCTATTACTGTTGTTTGCCACCAGTAATCCAGCACTTGCTCCCAGTAATGGGGTATATTGTCCACCTATTTTTTTTTTTTGCTGAACTTCCCTAAAAATGTTGTTAAAAAAAGGAATCTGGATACCCTTTTCTGACCAACATATTCTTCAATATTTCACACTGATTTTGAAATTTACCCATATCTGAAATAATCCGTGCCAAGCAGACACATTGGCCCTTGACTAAACACTTTTTTTTTGATGGATAGAGTGCCAACTGTTGAAATGTAGTAATGTATTAGAATAGGTAGGATTTCTGTATATTGTGGAATTAAATTGTCTCCTCATTTTGTCTTTGGTAATATGTCTAGATAATTCTCTTGTTCTGAACCTATAATCATAAAGAACTCTAAAAAAAAAATATGTGGTCTTGTGGATGTATTAAAAAAAAAACGTTCTAGTCTCTCTCTAGTGTCAGTCCAAAAAATGATAATATCATCCAACTGCCATCCATATAAGCACCAACACTGTGAAAAACTAGACTTGATGACATGATCTATTCATCATGTCATCCCAGGCAGACAGACATTGGATCCTCTTTAAATGACACCAGAAGCTTAGCCAATTGTTGAAGTCAATCATTTTGTCCTTGTACTGTGGTATCATTCTGGAGCTGCTGTGGTGGTGCTGCGGTAGCGTCGTCGCCTCACAGTAAGATGCTGTCCTGTTCGATTCTCAGCTAGAGCGTCTTCTGTGTGAAGACATGCGTGAATGGGCATACCTTCATTGAAGGTTGTGCATCAGGGCCGGCAACTCGGCATGTAAAAATCTACTGCCAATCATTAGCGGACCGGAGTTCCGCTGTGGTGACCCCTAACTTGGGAAAAGCTGAAAGACACAACAACAACGGTGGTATCAGTCTGGGTGATGGCAGGTTGCTACTCAGGGCTAGGGTCATACCTGCCTGGGCTACAAGATTGGAGAGTTCCTCCATATCTCTTTTTATGTAGTCCAGGGAGGTATGTATCAGGTCATTTACACCAACATGGATAATGACAGAGTCATATTTGTACTTGTTGTGGTGTGACCTGAGTGCATGTGTTATGTGGCGGATCCTGACACCCGACAGACAGCTGACAGTAACTTTCTCCTTGTTTAGCCTGTTGAGTGGAACATCAGTGTGCCTGACTATAGAGTCACCTATGACTAGAGTGTTGGGTACGTTGTTATGCCTTATGGGCTGTGGTTGAGTGGCACACTGAGTTTGTGGGCTATGTGTCATTTGGGTTGTGTTGGGGCTGGAGGTTGCTTGCATTTCTGCTTTGGAGGTCTCTGTTGCTTGAGCAGATTTTTATTGAGAGCCTCCGTGAATGTAGGTGTGTGTTTTGTGTTTCTATGTGTCTGTTTTGGTGGTTTTGGTTTTGAGGGACTATGTGATGAGTGTGGCATGATGCAAGTGTTTACCTTCTCCTCTTGACTGTCTAGTCCAGTCTTGGGTGAAGAGAGGTTTGCTTCCAGTTTGGCTATATAAGTGCATCTCTCACAGGTTGCTGTGTTGGGTGGTAGGAGGAGAGGGTTGTCTGTGTACATGAGGCAATTGCTGCATTGCCCCAAGATGCCCAAATTCATCAGGTAGACAGGAGAAAACACCAGGTGCTGGCCCTTAGACATGCCCTGATAGGTGCTTATTTATTAAGTACTAAAAACTGTTTTCCTATAGACAAGTGAGGAAAGTTGAGTGCTGTAGTAATGTGTAGCTTATTTAGTGCTTACAATGAGTTCTGAACAAGTGCTGAAATCAAAGAAACAGATTTGTGTGCTAAAACTAAAAAACTGGCTAGTTCTAAGGGAAAAATTTGAAGATCAGACTTTATGGCACCAGGAATAGTTTAACCCTAGTAAGCGGCAATGCATAAAGTGTATTTTTTTTAATAGAACAGTAACAAATGAGCAAACTGATTTAAACAAATTAACCAATTAACCAATAAAAAACTAAAAACTGAGCCCCTTTCCAGGAGTCTTCGATCAGACAAGTTCTAACTGCACACTCCTGCCACTAGGGTGCAGGGGAACCTGCTCCAAAAAAGATGGTCTGGATTAGTGCTCAAGTTATACAACCAAAGCTAGATTCAGCAGGTCTGAATTTAGTCTATGCTACAGCAAACAAGGCATACCAATTTCAGAAAGAAACAGTTCAAATAAGCAGGCACAATAAGCCTTTAACCAGAAACTCCCAGCTCAGAAGGGCAGAATCTACTGTCTCCTCCCACAAGAGTGCAGACCACACCTACTTAATGTAAAATAACTGGCCCGAAGCCCAAGTGCTTAAACCAAAACTAATGCACTTTTAGAATAACAGACACAAAGCCTTCAATCAGCAACTCCCAACTTTTAAGGATGTAAGCTACCTGCCCTGCCACAACAGTGCAGACCACAAACCTTCTTAATGTAAAACAACTGGTCTGAAGCTCAAGTGCTTCAACCAAAAGCTTAGAATAACAGTTACAATTTAATCAGGCTACTAACAAGCTGTAATAAATGCAGCAGAATAAATAAAATTAAGTACTTTTAAGAGCAAGCAGCAAAACCAAAATAAAGTAATAAAGTAGGAAGAAACACAAATACAGTAAAAGCAGATGAATAAAGTGCAATTTTTTTATATAACAATAGAAAACAAGCAAAATGATTTAAACAAATTACCCAATTAACCAGTAAAAAAGCTCAAAACTGAGCCCTGTTCCAGCAGCTTTCAATCAGACAAGTTCTAACTGCACAGTCCTGCAACTAGGGTGCAGGGTAACCTTCTCCATAAAAGATGGCCTGGATTAGTGCTCAAGTTATACAAACAAAGCTAGATTCAGGATGTCTGAATCTAGTCTATGCTACAACAAACATGGTGCACCAATTTCAGAAAGAAACAGTTCAAATAATCAGGCACAATAAGCCTTTAACCAGAAATTCCCAGCTCAGAAGGAAAGAATCTAGTCACGCCTCCGACAAGAGTGCAGATCACAAACCTTCTTAATGAAAAATAACTGGCCTGAAACCCAAGTGCTTTAACCAAAACTAATACACATTTAGAATAACAGACACTGAGCCTTCAGTCAGCAATTCCCAACTTAGAAGGATGTAAGCTACCTATTCTGCCACAACAGTGCAGACCACAAACCTTCTTAATGTAAAACAACTGGTCTGGAGCCCAAGTGCTTAAACCAAAAGGCTTAAAATAACAGTTACAATTTAATCAGGCTACTACCAAGCAGGGTGCCAGGATCTGCCACATAACACACACACTCAGGTCACTCCACAAGTACAAATATGACTCTGTCATTATCCATGTTGGTGTGAATGACCTGAGATGTACCTCCCTGGACTAAATGAAAAGAGACATGGAGGAACTCTCCAATCTTGTAGCCCTGGCAGGTATGACCCTAGCCCTGAGTAGCATCCTGCCATCACCCAGAATGATACCACAGTACAAGGACAAAATGATTGACTTCAATAATTGGCTAAGCTTCTGGTGTCATTCTAAGGGGATCCAGTATCTCCCTGGGATGATATGATTGACAGACCACAATGCTTTGCCAGAGATGGCCTGCACCTGTCACCCTTGGGATTCTGGATACTGGCTAAGGCTCTTGTCACCCCTATAGTGCCTTTTTTAGACAAGGTTCAAATGACAAATTCACCACCATAACAGGTACAAGCAAGCAAAATCTGAGGGTAATGCTACTCAATGCTAGAAGTCTAAACCTCAAAATGCATTCACTCAAGGCACTCCTTAAAATGGAGAACATCAACATCTGTGCAGTGACAGAGACCTGGTTCAAGGCTCCAGAGAGCGCTCCTGCATTACCAGGCTATAATTCATACCACACCTTTCAGCCGCCTAACCTGGACTGAAACACTAAAGGTGGATGCATGTCGATATTCATTAAGGATATCCACACCTCCAGGCTAGTTGCTCACATAATGCATCTGAGATTATCCAAGTGCAACTAACTCCGGGCAAGGCCACAATCCAAATTGCAACTTGCTACAGATCCCCCACCATGCCCCATGGTTCCCACTCCTCATTTCTTGATACACTGGAAAATATTAGGGTACAACCCAACAGCCTAATAATGGGTGATTTCAACTACCCCACCATTAACTGGGAAAACTACTCATGTACTAACTCTTTTGCTCAACATTTTCTGGAATTCATAAATTCCAATGCCTTGGATCAACTTATCCACACCCCCACCAGGGGCAGCAATATCCTAGACCTAGTCATTACCAACATGTGCGATCAGTGTTCCACACCAGAGATCAATTCCTCATTGGTCAGATCCGAACACAAGCTAATCACCCTAGACATCCACATCCCTCCCCCACCCGCCATTAGGGAAACCACTGTAAAAAAATTCTCCAAAGCCAACTTCACACTTCTTAGGACAGAAGTGGCAAATTTCACGACACCCGTGCAGACGGACAGTAGAGGTACGACTGCTGAATCCTACACAAATGCACTTTAGAAGCACTTATACAAGTGTATGGATCGTGCTATCCATAACAGAACCAAGATGCTATTCTCCAAAAAAGGAAGCCAATCTGGTGGTCCCCTGCTATAAAAAACTCTACAACAGAAGAAAGAAACTGTTGCAAAAAAGAGTACAAATCCCATGATTGGAGGAACTCCCCGGTCAGCCTCAGTAAGAAGCTGAGATCCCTCATAAAATCCTCCAAAGCTAGTTACAAAAACAAAATCACCACTGATTCTAAAGACAACCACAAAGCATTCTATAGCTATGTCAAGAATCTCAATGGCAACACTCAGATCTGCTCTGAGATACAGCACAATGGCACTAAATATACAGAACCAACTGATATTGCCAGCATCCTGGCAGATAGTTTCAGTGCTAACTTTACCCCCCCCTCTCACCCCCTAAAGGGCCCATCTATATACTGGAAGAATGCAAAGTTCCTGTAATCACAGCTGCACAGGTAAAAACCACACTCTCCAAAGCCAAGAACACAGCATCCATGGGACCTGACAACATCCCAGGCTGCATTCTACATGAACTACAGAATGAACTGGCACCCCACCTAAGCACCATGTTCAATCATAGCCTCACCTCAGGCTTTGTGCCCACTGAATGGAGCACAGTGACGGTTATCCCACTCCACAAAGGAGCAGCTACCATGGACCCTGGGAACTACCACTCCATTAGCCTAACGATCCTGGTCTGCAAGGCTATGGAACGTATCATCATGGAACTTATAAACAAAGGCATTGGTAATCTCCAAACTCTGGATCCCACCCAGTTCAGGTTTGTAAAAGGCAGATCATGTCTCCGAAATCTGATAGACTTCTTTGAAGCAGTCACCAAAGCCGTAGACGCGGGTAAGGTGGTTCACACAGCCTATCTAGATCTCACCAAGGCTTTTGACACCATCCTCCACTCTGGAATTATAGATAAACTCACTAAACTAGGTATAAATCCCTATGTCACAAGATGGGTTGCCAACTGGCTCACTGACAGAACACACACTGTGAAAGTAGCGGACTCCAAATCTGACTTCAGACCAGTGACAAGTGGAGTACCACAGGATTCAGTCCTGGGTCCTCTCTTGTTTGGTATCTACTTTTCTGAAGTACAGGCTAATACAGAAGGTCTTTGTATAATGAAATTCGCAGATGACTGCAAACTAGGAACTATAATTGAAACTCCTAACGATGTGGACATCTTACAAAAGGGCCTCACTGAGACAGATGCCGGGTGTCAAAGCCATGGCCTCAAGCTCAATGCCAAAAAGTGTATTGTCATCCCCTTTGGTAAAAACTCTGTATCCATGAGCTACCACATAGGTGGTAGTCTACTTAACACTGAAAGTGTGATGAGACCTTGGGACACAGGTGGACAGTAGTCTCTCCTTTGATAATCACATCACCACAGTAGTCAGGAAATCCTTCTACATGGCACACCTCATCACAAATGGTTTCTCATCCAGGAAAAAAGAGGTCATTGTTCCCCTCTACTCATCACTCATTAGACCCATTATAGAGTACAATGCCCGTTTTGGTATGTACTTCAGAAGACATCTACAACAACTGGAAAGGCCACAGAAATACCTCACAAAGAGGATTACTGGCCTCAAACAGATGCCCTCTGCAGACCTTCTCAAAAAACTTCAGCTTTACTCCGTCACATATCGCCTACTCAGAGGCGATCTCTGCCTAACATACAAAGCTATGTCAAACCCAGAGCTGTTGGGCATGCTCCACTTAAAGAAATCCCAATCCCTCTGAGCTACATGCTGTAGGGACCTAAACCTTGTCACCACAATAAACAGAACATGGTGGAAGGACAGATCCCTGTCCCAGAGACTTCCCATTCTCTGGAACAAACTACCTATCTATATCAAACAAAGCTCCTCATTAGCACCCTTCAAGAAAAATCTTGATGACTGGATGGGAAATAGGAAATTCACCCCGGGGATCACCTCTGTGGGTCTGCTTGACAGGAGCACAGGAAAATAATTTTCTTGGGTGGCGAAAGCCAGGGTACCTTTTTGGCTAGGCTTATATAGGCCCTAGGGCCAATAGCCTAGTACCTACCTATGAACCTATGAACCTATGTTCTGTTTCCCAGTAAGAAAGTACAGTGTTGGCAAACATGGGGGTACAAGCTTCCCGCATTGCCATGCCTTTCCTTTGTCTAAACAATTGCTGTTCAAACACAGTGAAATAATTGACCAACACCACTTCCATAAGTGCCCTAATAGTAAGAATGCAGCTATGATTAAGGCTGGAATATTGACATAAATAGGAATAAAAACTTTCAATTCTCGTAGTATGTGGGATCACTGAAAACAGGCCTTTAATATCAGTTGTGAGAAAAATAACCTCATCCTTGTACATTTCATTGGAAATCTTGGTCAGAAAATCCCAATAATCTTTAAAACACCAGGGGTGGCTATTCATAATGTGCTTGAGTTGTAGGTTAATGAATTTGTCAGTCAGGAATGTTTCTGAGGCCTTGGCATCCACTATAGGTCTAAAAGGTGGATCTCTCAAATCTTTATTTATTTTAGGGACTCCATAAATTGTAGGGTTCCTTGCATGTATTACTCTCAAAAACTTGTATTCCGGAAAGGTTGTCTGATTGTTAATCAGTAAATCCTCTAACAATAAATCAATTTTATGATATGCAATGTTCATTTCATTAATGCTAGTTTCTTCATAGGTTTCAGTGAATAAAAGAGTAAACATTTTGTTACTGTAATCATTACTATCCATAATTACCAAGCCCCCTCCTTTATCGGGCTAAATAACCCTTAATTCCTTATTGTTACAGATTGCTCTCAATAATTTAAGCTGCTCAACTAAGTTAAAAGGGCCCTTGTTAAAAGTGTTAGTAAAAATGTGCTTGCAACAACTACAACTATAACTGGGAAAGGTGCCCTGCCTCACACCTATATCTCCCTGTATCTCCTTCATTAACTTGAGGTTGTTTCATTTCTTTACAACATAATCTCTGCTTTAAATTCCTACAATTTCTGGAGGCAAAACTTGGTTTATCTGCAATCAGCTGTTCTAAACTAGGCATTGCTCTCAAAATATGCCAGTTCTTTGATATTATTTTCCTTACTTCATATGTTCTATTATTATATGTAGTTACATATCTTCATTTGTCATGTCTTGAATTTATTCTATTTTCAGCCCCTAGTACCCCCTCCCTTTTACTAAAGAAGGGTCTTGCTATACATATCCTATTTCTCATCTCATCCATAATTCTCTGTAAAGTATCTTCATTATACTCCCCTCTCTTTAACTCCTGAACTAATTCTAGCATTTGTTCTTTACATCTCGTTTCATCTGTATTTGGTCTAACCCTCAACATTTGACTTTTAACTATACCATCAGAAATATGGGGTGCACGCATGCTGTTGTTATGTGTGTATTGATTAGTATGCACATTTTTCTATATACACTTTTTTATCCTTCTTAATCCTTCTTAATTTTTCTGTATATTAATATCCAAAAACTCAGTCGAAATCCGGGAAGATGTAGACCTAAACTTCAAAATAACAGTAGATCTATTCAGGTAGTCTACAAACCTAATTAATGATCTTCACTACCTTTCATATAAAAAACACATCATTGACAAAACGTACATAGAAAAGGACCCTGTCACTAAATTCCACAGAGTCATTATATACCACTTGTTTCTCCCACTGATAAAGTACCAAGTTGGCATAGCAGTTAGCTATGGGAGTTCCCATCGCTACACTGGACTTTTGATAATATAACTGATTATTAAAGATAAATATATTAGTATTAAGTACTGTATCTAACAATTGACAAATGTTCTCAACATTCCTACTGTCCATTTAGTTTCTTGTGATAGAAAACTCCTTATTGCCTCCAACCCATACTCATTGGGAATAACTGTAAAATGGGAGTTTATATCTAAGGTTACTAAAAGGAATTCTCTCTCAGGGAATAATTCATACCAGTCATAGAATTTCATTAAGAATCCTTTGTATCCTTAATGTAGCTCTTCACCTTTTACATATAACTTCCTGGTATAGATTGCAAATAGAGCAAAATAGGTTCTGTTACCCACCCCCTTCCAGAGACAATAGGTCTCATTGGGGGGTGCACTAAACTCTTATGACCCTTAAGCAATCCGTACAACATGGGAGTAATGTGGCAAGTCACAGTTAGGTAATTAAACAAATCAATAGATATATCTTCATTTAATTGCAATTTATAGATGACCATATTCACAGCAGGGATATACTTCTTAACGTCTGACATATCTATTTTCATAAAAGTAGTTTCTTTAGAAAGGAAATAATTCATACAGGCAATATAATCTTTCAGATTCATTATAACAATTGCACCCCATTTATCAGCTTTTTTAAAAACTACATCTGGGTTAGCTTGTAACTTATTCAGTGCCTCATGCTCCCTAACCATTAAATTGTAATATCTTCTTTCCACTTTATTTCATATACCTGCCATAATTCTTTTTCACATATGCTTTCAAATGCTGACGCTATAGGGGAAGCTGTTAGGTATAAATGTACTAGATTTTTTACAGCCCTTATTATGTAAATTTGCACTATTACTAAAAATCAACTTTAAATTTATGCCTCTTGTAAACAGCTTCAGGTCTGTAAGAGCCTCAGTAATAGAGTCCATGTCTCGCACATCTGTCAGTCATCTGAGTTGTCAAGAGCAAATGTGATGTATGCCAGAGAACCCATAAATATGTGTGTGTGTGTGTGTGTGTGTGTGTGTGTGTGTGTGTGTGTGTGTGTGTGTGTGTGTGTGTGTGTGTGTGTGTGTGTGTGTGTATGTGTGCTTGAATTTAATGATAAGTCCCATTCTGTCAATTGCCCATGAACTCCATACTATCTACTTTCTTCAAAAATGCAGAAATACAGTGTTTTACACAGAAAGCTCTACCTATATCTAAAACTTTCATACTTTGTTTCACATTTTCTTCTATATCGTGGCACATTTAACACTATGCATTTATTTTATTTATCCATCATTGGTATTTGTGGACACCATTTGGCTTTATTTCCTTTGGTTATCCATAACACCAATAGCATCTCAACAGTATTTGGAGACTGCTTCCTTAAAAAAAGTGACTTACAAATCAATAATAAGCAACACGGGTTGGGAGGTTGGCATAATGGTTAAAGTGTTTATCTTACAAGCATAAGGTGCAGGGTTTGATTCTCACATGGGGTAACTGGCTAGGCTGAAAATGGCCCACAAGGGCAGTTAGCCTAGTACTAATCTATCACCCTATGATATGGTACAATGTGAGAGAAATAAAATGACGAAAATACTTTTTGTTTAAAATGCATTACAGTGGACTTATTAGCCATTGTTATACATATACTCAAACTAAGTTACATTTTCATAACTGCAGCACAAAATTATTGAGGCATATCAAGTGAAACGTCATGGATGACACATATAATCTGTGTTACTTCCCAAATGGAATATACTGCATGGGTGGTTCCTTGGTTATTATGGGGATATGAAATATTTCTTGTTTTACAAGAACTCTAAAAAAAGAAAACGTAGCACTTGGAAATTGTTGCGTGGTATGAACCAAAATGTTAGAGGATGCTGAAGAAACTGTTATCAATATCTGCAATGCCAGCTACACATCTTGAGAGGTCTGATTAACAATGATCTTATTTAATACGCAGACTGACATAATTTTTTATTTTTCAAAATATTTTAAAGAAGCAAGCATCCAGTAAAGAGACTGTAGTTATAATGTATCAGATCCAAGTTTGTAACTAAAACGTAGCTTTCAATTCAGATAGTGGTTCAGGTCTTCATGAGAAGAACATCAAATGTTTAGAGAGGTTCAGTCCTTGTTGATGCCGTTCAAAGGTTTATAGGTAAATACTAGACTAGATGCCCTTGCGGGTCATTTTAAGCCTAGCCAATTTCCCAAAGGTGAGAACTAAAGCCTGAAATGCCTATGAGGTAAACACCTTAACCATTATGCCAACCCCCAGCCTCCCTAAATGTATCATCCTCCCTTGTTAAATCAGAAAATTAATTAGTGAGCTTTTCCATTAAAGCTGTTGCACTTCCCCTGTGAATACCTCTGTGTTTAAGAACTTCTTAAAAGCAAACCTTCATTTGGTTTTGCATAATCTTCAAAGCAGTCTGTCATTCACTATCAGATATAGTTCCAGAAATATAACAGTTTCGCTGATAGTCTTTCTCACTTACGGATTTTAAGATACCATACTTGGAACCTAGATATGCAGGAAGTATCTAAACATAATAAAGAAAAAATTAAACCAACTATTATCACTGACCACCGAGAACTTCATTCACATAAACAATTAACAATCCTGATTTCCTCAACAATATTAAAGCTGAGGTCATTAAATACACGACTGACCAGTTTGCACCTATTTTAAGTAATTTGACGGGTAGTGCTATTGAGTCAAGTACTAATACTTCAAGTGAGTACAATACTTTTTCATTTATTATACCCACAGTAACACCACTAGTGAATATGTAGCTATAGTTAGGAAATTTTGGAATATTATCTTCAATGGGGATTTAAAGCGGTTGTTAGGTGCTTGCCCTAAGAGTACATATGCACATGAGAAGAACATAAAGGGTATCCTTGATGCAGGGGTTAATAATGTCTATTGGAGTCATAGTTCTATGCAAAATGTGACTGTTGTAAATTATGGAGGTATATTCATATGGGCCCTTATGCAGTAGTACAGCAGTTTAGGGAAACTATTCCTTGTCCAGGGAAGGTAAAGTGTAATACAACACATTTAGTTCATTTAGCCATGCGTTGTTCATGTGACACTTTCTATGTTTGGAAAACTAAGAGATTTTTGAGGGACAGGATAAGTGAAAATGTGTATGATATTAAGAAGAACAAAATGTCCAATGCTTTACCCCGAGATTCTGCTGTTTGTTCTACTTTTAACAAAATTTTCTTTTTTTGCGATCGACAGAGTACAAGTGACACCATTTTGTGGGGACATTGAAGCTGTACCAGATAGTAAGGAATTACTATGGCAGGTGAGGCTTAATGCCACCCACTCTCCTGGTATTAATGACACCCTGTCCATTTCTAGCATGTTGAGAATTAAAGCTGCATGTATATAAAAATATATAAAATATACATTTTATACAATCCTTTTTATATTTACTTGCATATTTATTACATTTTTTATTGTGTTGATTTTATGACTTTTCAAGTACTGCTTGGTTTGTATGCTGCATTTATTTGCATATTCTTAAAGAGGTTTCCATGGACAAATTTTAAAGCTTAAATATATATAGTATTTTACACACACACACACACACACTTCATTTGCAGCATGCACCATTTTTTCCTACTTATTAGTTTCACATAATGAGAGGGAATAATGTGGGTTTATATTTCGTATCATTTAGTTTGATAGTCAATTAATTGTTTTTGTGGCTTCACTGGTGTAGCAATCCGTCCATTGCTGTTTAAGTGGTTGTGTTTTAAATTCTGTCACTCTGATGAAGTCTTGATTCAAAGATGAAAGCGCTCAGGATTGTTTGATTCTTTAAGTGAATAACGTTCTCAGTGGTGGGTGACAATAGCCAGTTTAACTTTTTCTTTAAATTTTCATTTAGTTTTTCTTTTTTCTATCTAGCTATTATACCGCATTACCTGTGGTTGATTGACAAAGTAGGATGAAGCTGTAGGTTTGCAACTCTTGGGCTGACAATGCTAACATCCCACTGGACAGCTATTCATGCCTTTTGGCTGTTGTGCAAATCTTACCATTTATTTATTTATTTTCATTTGTTTACCGGGATGGTCCACTGGGCCATAATGAGCCGATTTTCAGTGGTGGCCTTGGGGGAAACGCTCCACACTAAAATACACAATACATACAATATACAATACAATACATTCAATACAATAGATCAACATTTAGAACAATAGATCATTTAGTGAGTGGATGTGGTCCCCCGTTTGGTTAGCTGCTATGTAGAACCTAGGTCCATGCTAATGAAAGTAGCCAAGATCATATGGATTCAGTTAACACTTCCCAGCTTACTCTAAAAAGTCACAGGTTGCCTGACTTCTCAAAGTCATGAATCAACTCTAGGTCGTTAAATGATGGGAAAGGCAAAAGGATCACCCAGAGATTCCAGGCAGACCATTGCGAAGGGTTATTGCTTGTGTTCCTATGTGATTATCACACACATGTTGTTTAGGCTATGTTAGTTAATGGGCTTTACTGGGGAATGTTATGGGCAGTGATCTTTTGCTCTCCCTATCCCACAGAAATGTAGCCACTCTGGGTGAAGGATGAAGTCTCAGTTTAGATCTCTGAGTACAAGACCAATAAGAACAGGTAAGGGCAACAGGTAATGTTAGACAGAGCTTTTTTTCAAGCTAATTTACCCAGTGCAGTATGCTTCATGACCCTTTGTGGGGAGGGGGTAGGATATATACAGAGTACATAGTGTTTCTCCCCCCAGAGGGTGAAGCATTACCTCAAAGGATTGACTATGTTTGCATAAAGCTCTGTTGGCACAGTGGTCACCTACAATACGTTATTCATTCCCATAATAAGTTATTCATTCTACTCATTTTGCATTAGCATGGTGTACAATTTAGCTTGGGGGGGGCAGTCTGTTGAAGTTATTAAAAGGAGAGGATGAGGCTCCCCTCAGCCTTTCTGCATTATATCAGATGACATAGACTAGCATGGGTAACCATTTCATTCTGTACGTTTGTGCCTTTCTTTACACATTGCACTCACATCATAATTCTAGGTCATTCTTTCAACACAGGAGCAGCTAAGAGAGCAGCTGTATGGCTGAATAGAATTAATTTGGGTCTTAATCCAGCTTTGCATGAAGTGATATAGAAGTGTATTCCAGGCATTTTTTTGAAAAACAATTGACTCCAGTTATTACAAATACCATCCATTTGATAGGTCAGATGAGTTTGCTGTCGATTCACCTAGGAGACAAATATAGCAGATTGGTCCTCTAGCAATGCCCACTGTCCAACATCTGCTGAGACCTGGCACAGTATAGCGATAGCTCAATAATATGATTGTTATAGGTCAGCCATACTCAACAGGCTAATTTGGCACAGAGCAGTGTCTCAAGCAGTTTTGCAAGTTACACAGAAGTTTTTTATTCACAAAGAATCCAGCGAAGCTCCCCTTTCCCAGAGTTTGCTTTTGACAAGAATGGGGACTTTTATGATAGAGACCCAATTTGGTTTTGTGTGCATGATATTAGCTTTCATTCGTTTAACTTGAATTTTGCATTCTGAGTTCAAGAAGTGTCATGGATTCATCATTTTACTGCAGCAGATTGCTTTTGTGTGAAAGCAAAGGGCAAATGAGAGAATGTTTAAAATAAAATAATAAATAAGGATAACTGATTAAAGAAAGAAATAATAAAAAAGTAATAAAGCACTACTAATGCTAATAAACTTGCACATGTTAAATTAATAAATGAACACAATATCTATTTGGCCAATGTGTTTTAACTCTTAATGAGAAAAAGCATATGACAATGGGGATCAGGACAATGACATATGTAAACAATTTACAGTATGGGCTGTGAAATGGCCTTGGGGCTCATCAGAATATTGGGTATGGCCAGGAAAGGGGAGAACAAGCTGCAAAGGCAGTCTGGTAGAAGGTTGTGGTGCAGCCCCCCCACCCCCAACCCCTTCATTATCCCCTCTTCCCTGTGTCAGTTAGTTAATATGCTTCCTCATTAATTTATACATTTAGAATAAAATTAAAAACACAGATATACATATTAATACATATTAATTAATTAATGAAAATTTAAGTTGTTTAACAAAGCAATTTACTGTTTTGAAGGCTGTTGTTGACTTTCTTAAGCATCTTAGTGCACTTATTTAAATTTTAAATTCTCTACAGCTTGTTCAGATTCATAAGTACATAGGTGTTTACTAGGCTGATGACCACAAGGGCCTTTGTAAGCCTATCCATGCATCTCAAATCTCTGACAAATTCTGGTACCCTAAGTGTAAGCAGGGCCTTGGGAGATGAAACATTTACAAGCAGAGGCCTGGGAGATGAACCATTTGCAGACTGCCTGTGTCCATTATAGACATATGTGCTAAACCAGAGATGAATGTCCTGTTCCCCCATCCAACTGTCCAGGTTACACTTGAAATGGGATAGGGAGACACTCTGCTTCACACAGATGGCTAGCCTGTTCCAGAGACAGTGTAGTCTCTGGAATACAAACCTGTCTCTTCAGCAGGTCCTATTTATATCATAGGCAAGCTTTAAGTCTTTAGAATGCATAATTCTGGTGATGTTTACTTTGTGGATATGCAGAAGGTCCATCAGAGTGGGGTCTGACTATGCCCTGTATGCCAGGCATAGCTCTCCCCTCAACAGCCTGTGAGAGACAGAATAGGTTCATAGGTTCATAGGAGGTTACTAGGCTAATGGCCCTAGGGGCCTTACAAGCCTAGCAAAGTTCCGCCCTTGTTCTCTTAAGGGTCTAGAGATATGGTCTATGTTATAAGCAGATCTAAATCAGCACTGACTGCCCCTATCCAAGAGAGACACACAGGTGAAACCCTTGGGACGAATTTGCGGTTTCCCATCCAATCATCCAAGTTATGCTTAAAAGGGGTTAATGATGGGCTCTGTTTAACCTGTATTGCAATTTTATTCCAGAGGAGATGCAACCTCTGGGAGACATATCTGTCTCTCCAGCAAATCCTGTCGATGTCACATGCTAGGTTAAGGTCCCTAGAGTGAGTGAATTGCGTACCATTTGACTTATCAATGTGCAGCATTTTCATTAAGACATGATCAGAGGTTGCTCTGTATGCAAGGCACGAGTTGACTCTGAGTAGTTTATATGATATGGAATATAGCAACAGTGATTTCAGTCTGCCCACATAAGACGTGTGATGAAGACCATGAATTTTCTTTGTGAGGAACCTTTGAGGTCTTTCCAGTTGCTGCAGGTGCCTGTTTAGGTACACACGAAAGGGAGCATTGTACTCTATTATTGGCCTGATGAGGGAAGAATACAGGGGGTTATAACTTCTTTTGTTCTAGAAGCTATGCCCTTGCTTATGAGGTGAGCAATGTAGAAGGCCTTTCTTACCACCATCGAGACATGGTGATCAAAAGTAAGGTTGCTGTCAACTTGTGTGCCTAAATCTCTCACCACTAATTTAGAGCTGAGGGTGTTATTAATATGGCAATCCGCAGGGATATCACCTTCGCCAAAGTGGATGATAATGCATTCTTTTGCATTGAGACCATGACTTTTGCACCAATTGTTGGTTTGCATAAGTCCTTCTTGTAGAAAGTTGGCATCATTTGGGGACTCAATGACAGCTCCCAGTTTGCATTCATCAGTAAACTTTGTCAGCCACAGACCTTTTCTGTTTGCTTGTACGTCTGAGAAGTAGAGTCCAAACAAAAGGTCCCCAGCACCACTGGTAACAGGTCTGCTGATGGAGGTGGAGTCCCCCATTTTTACTGTATGTGTTCTGTCAGTGAGCCAATTTACAACCCACCTGACAGTATATGGGTTGACCCCCAGCTTGGTAAGTTTTTCAATGATGCCTGAGTGAGGGATTGTGTCAAAGGCCTTGGCCAAGTCTAGGTAGGCAATATCCACAGATTTGCCTTTGTCTTCAGGTTTGGTGATAGTCTTGAAGAAGTCCACCAGCTTCAACAGGCAGGATCTCCCTTTAATAAAACCAAACTGGGTTGGGTCAAGTGTTTGAAGGTCTCCTATATTCTTGTTGATAAGGTCCATGATGATTCTTTCCATGGCCCTGCAGATAAGGCTGGTTAGTCTAATGGGTCTATAGTTCCCAGGGTCAGTGGATGCACCCCCTTGTACAAGGGAATAACGGTAGCTGTTTTCCATTCAGCAGGAACAAAACCAGTGCTTAGGCTGTGGTTGAAAGGTATACCCAATGGTGTTGCTAACTCCTTTTTTAAACCTTTGAGAATGCAGCCTGGGATGTTATCAGGTCCATACAGGCTGTATGTTTGGCCTTGGAGAGAGCTGTTAAGACCTGCCCTTTAGAGATACTAGGTGGAGAATAGATGGTAGGAATGTTTTGGGGTATATGTGGTGGGGACGGGGGGAGAAGTTTTCACTGACCCTGTCCGCTAGCAGGTTGGCTATTTCCACTGGTTCAGTATATGTGCTACCATTCACTACCAGTTCAGTGCAAATATGGGCTTTTCCTTTAAGGTTTCAGATGTAGGGAAAGAATGCCTTATGGTTATCCTTAGCTAGGGAAGCTAATCTAGATTCATTGTTAGGTTTAGAGGATTTTCCAAGATGTCTTATTTACTTGTTCAATCTGAGAAGTGTGTGTTTCAAATTCTGAGATTGTTCCTTCCTGCTCTTAGACAGCAATTTCTTCCTCTTATTATATAATCTGTTTATGGAGGATGCCCACCAGGTAGGCTTGTTTTTTCTTGAGGATCTTGCTTTGGTCCTATCAGGAATGGCTGAGTCAATACAATTGTATAGCTGTTTATACAATGCATTGGTGCATATCCCAGTATAGGTGTCCTTGCCGTCAGTGGGGGCAGGAGCTCTGAAGCTATTAATGTCTTCTTGTAAGAGGCTGTAGTTAACTTTGGAGAAGTTTTTAGCCTAATTTCTCTTGGGGGGGTCTGATGCTATCGTTACTTTGAAAGAGACTGATTTATGATCAGACTTCACCAGAGAGGAGCCGCACACTTGTGGTGGTGCACTGTTCTACCATGTTGGTGAGTGCAAAGTCTAGAATGTTTGGTCCTCTTGTGGGGTTGCCGCCTATCTGCTCCAAGGCATTTGAGTTAATGAAGTCCAAGAACCTTTGGATGAGTGTGTTTGTGCATGTATAATTTACCCAGTCTATGGACAAGTAGTTAAAGTCACCCATAACCAGGGTGTTTGGTTGTATTTGGAGTGACTCAAGTAGTTCCATGTAGGCAGTGTGGATATCATGGTTCATGGAGGGGATCTATAGCTGGCAATAACTTGGAGAGGGGTCTTTCCTATAGTTATTTGCAAATGGAGTAACTCCAGGAAATCATTCTGCTTAACAAGTCTTTTGGTATATTTATCTTTGATGAATATTGATACCCCTTCTGATTTAGTTTTTACACATTCTTTTTGCGGTCTGAACTTGTGGAAGGCATTATATTCCAGTATGGCTTGGGTGCTCTCCACAGCCTTGAACCAGGTCTCTGTGACTGCACAGATGTCCACATCTTCTAATGTGAGGAGTGCTTACAGTGAGTGAAGTTTCAGATTTAGGCTCCTAACATTTAGCAGCATAACTTTAAGGTTGTTTTTTGAGGATATTTTTATAACAGGAATTTTGTTTTTGTGACATTGCCTAAAAAGGCTCTATGGGGAAGGCAAGAGCCTTAACCAGTAGCCAATAGCCCAGAGGTGACAGGTGGAGACCATATCTGGCAAAGCATCGTGGTCTATCAACCATATCATCCCAGCCTGACAGGTAATGATCCTCTTAGAATGACACCAGAAACTAAGCCATTTGTTGAAGTCAAATATTTTTTATGCACATTGAGACATCATCCTAGGTGAAGGTAGAATGCTGCTTAAGACTAGGAACATACTGGCCTGGAACACATAATCAGAGAGCACAGTCATGTCTCTCTTCATATAGTCCAGTGAGGTAGTTCTCAAGTCATTCAAGCCAACACTGACTATGACAGAGTCATAACAGTACCTGCTGTTGAGAGACTTGAGTGCATGTGTGATGTGACGAATCCTGGTGGTCTACACATGACATTTTACTTAATCCCTGTATTCTTTTAGTGAGGAACCTCTGTGGGCATTCCAATTGTTGGTATGCCAGGTTAGGTACATACCAAAGGGGTAATTGTACTCGATGATAGGTCTGATGAATGCTGAATACAGTGGAACAATGACTTCCTTGGACCTAGAATCCAAACCTTTGTTTATAGGTTGTGCAAAATAGAAGGATTTCCTCACTACTCTAGACACGCGATGGTCAAAAGCTAGATTGTTGCCTATGTTTGTTCCTAAGTCCCTGACTACTGGATCAACTCTAAGGGACATGTTGTCAATATGATAGTTACCAGGGGTCGATGACTTCCCGAAGGATACTATTATGCATTTCTTGGCATTTAGTTTTAGTCCATGGCTCTGACACCAGTTGTTTGTCTGTGTCAGACCTTCCTGAAGAACATTTATGTCAGTATAGGAGTCAATGACAGCTCCTAATTTGCAATAATCTGCAAATTTAGTCACCCAGAGACCATTGACATTGGCCGTGACTTCAGAGAAGTAAATGCCAAAAAGGAGTGGTCCAAGGACCAATCCCTGAGGGACTCCACTTATAACTGGCCTCTTTGTACAGGTGGACTCACAATTCTAACTTCCTGGGTCCTGTCTGTGAGCAGTTGGCTATCCACTGGGTGACATGCGGGTCTGTACCTAACCTCTTGACAATCCCTGAGTGGGGTATTGTGTCAAATGCCTTGGCCAGGTCAAGGTAGGCAGGGTGAGCCATTTTGCCCTCATTCATTGCTTTGGTAACCCTCTCAAAGAAATCCACAAGGTTAAGAAAGCATGACCTACCCTTGATGAAACCAAACTGGGTTGGGTCCAGTGTCTGGAGGTTTACTATATTATTATCGATCATTTCCATGATTTCCATGGCTTTGCCTATAAGACTAGTGAAAACTTATGGGTCTGCAGTTTCCAAGGTCTGTAAATGGCCTACCTTTGTGCAAGGGAAGACTGTTGCTGCTCTCCATTCATAAGGCACAAAAGCCTGTTTGGAGGCTGCAGTTAAATAGCAATCCCAGAGGGCCTGATAGGTCATGTTTCATGCTATTTAGAAGGCCTCCTGGGATATTGTCTGGGTCCACTGATGCAGTGTTCTTGGCTTTAGAGACAACGTTAAGGACCTGTGCCTAGTGATAGCAGGGGGAGTTATATTTGATGGTATTTCCTGAGGAAATGTTGAGGGGGAGAGAGGGTAAAGTTGAAGCTGAATTTGTCAGCCAGTAGATTTGCTATATTATGTGGCTCAGTATAGGTGGCTCCATTTCCAATGAGCGCTGCACACAATTGTGTATTGGCTTTGAGGTTGCAGACATAGCTAAAGAATGCTTTGTGGTTGTCCTTAGCCTTGGATGACATATTTATCTCAAATTTAGCATTGGTAGACTTTATTTGTCCTCAGTTGTTTGTTCAGTTTGATGAGAGTGCTTTTATCCTGCTGGGTGCTGCACCTCCTAATTTTTGCCATGATTTTCTTCCTTCTCTTATACAGCCTATTGATTTTGTGATTCCACCATGGTAGCTTGTTTTATGAGTTAGTTCTGTACTTCCTTCTGGCTGTACCTCTAAGCAGCTATTAACATACTTGTATAGGGTTTCGGTGAACAGTTCAGCATAGGCAGCAGTATTCTCAGGGTTTATGGGGCTTGAAATTTTGCCAGGTTATCACTTAATAGCAGGAAGTTAACCTTAGAGTAGTTGCTGAATATTCCAGGGATAGCTGGGGGCCTAGGTTTTATTTTTACTTCAAAGGAGACCATGTGGTCTGACCTTATCAGGGAAGACATTATATTAGGGGTTGTGCAGATGTCCCATATTAGCGAGGGTGATATCCAATAAAGTTGCACCCCTGTTTGGTGTATTGACAATCTGGTCCAAGAAGTTTGTGTTTACAAAATCCAGGAATCTCTGCCTGTACATATGGTGTCATATAGAATTCCCGGTTAAAAGTAGGGTAATTAAAGTCGACCATGAATATGGTATTGGGTTGGATGGCAAGTGTTTCCAATAACTTTAGATACATGGTATGTGTTTCCTGGGTCACAGAGGGGGGACCTATAGCTTGCAAGGATATTCTTCCTACCACCACCTGTAATGTTCCCATATTTATGTATACCTAGTATATTCCTTTAGTGTATTTGGCACATCTATGGTGCTCCTCCACAGCACAAATTTAATAATAAAAGCCTCTTCCTTTAAGTACTTAATTTTTCATTTTTACTCACAAAGTTTCTTCCTTTAGCGCTTTAATATCCATATAGCTCTCCACAGAGCAAAGGTTGGTACACAGACATATAATCCCCTGGATTCATGAAGCTTGGCGCAAGGCCGGTGTAAGGCCTGCGCCGGCCGTGCGGCGTATATATGGTGTAGTAGCGCCATATGCATATTAATGAAGGTGCGCTGCCACCACATCCACATGCATAGGACACGTGCACGAGTGCATGGGGCGTTACTAAGCTGCGCCCGGAGGCGTGTCAATGTCAGCTGTCGATGAGCAACCTAAACTGCTGAATATTATAGTCTGCCTGCAATAGTAATCGCACCTATCAGTGTCCGTGGATAATGAAATGTATGCAAAGCATGCAAGACAGTTCCCGGCCACACAAAATTGAGAACCAAACAGAAATGCACGCAACACAATATGAGTTTCCATCCATGGAACAAATGATATTTAAAATCGTGTGTCCGTAATGTACTGCACTGTAAGTAGTTATATCCAGTGGAAGTGAAGTGCATCATGTCAGTGCGCCGCGAATACACACGTCTAGCCCCATGGGCAGGGTTACCAGCAGTCCCACAGTGGTAGTGATAGTACACAGCTGGGCAGTTGTGGCCATATAACAACCATAAAGAAACCTGACAGTCCAAATTGTATACCAAACTCACACAAACATATGAATATTAAAATGTGCTATACACATGAACAGGAATGTAACTGGCACATACACATAGGATGCTATATGCGGAACCGGGACATCCAAATGCAGAACCCATGCATGCAAATGCAATACGCAACAACCCCTGTATAGCACATAACCCGCACCCATGTCCGAATGTCCACCAAATCCAGCTACCAGCCTTGCGCAGCCATACACCTACACATAGCGAGTATTCCCCATATGTAGTAGGAAGTATCGTCCTAGGCAGTGTCAGGATTGCAAATATGTATCCCACGTTTGTAAATATCCCATCACAGTTACGTAAATCCAAATGCCCGCGTGTTCATGTTTTGGTAAAATGTGTGTACATCCCGCGTGGGATAAGTAACCTGTTGAAACCTCAGAGTTGTTTACACGCCACGTTGTCTAGTACTGTACACATCTGGACAAAACATGTATGTGTAGTCACGGTACTGTTCAGTTTCTAGACAGACATGCAAAACATACTACGCAGGATGGAACACCTGTCCACCATGCAGGTCTCCCCACTAGGGTTGCCAACTGTTCAGATGCCCAAGGTGGGACATCCTTTGTAGAAATGTGAGAATTTGCAGGAAAAAACATACCCCCGGCCAGTGCAAAGGACAGAATTACACTTGTATGCCAAGATAAAAGCTTATTTCATTGCATTTGAATTGCTTATGCTATCCCAAATAATAGTATGTGTTTCAGATACAAAATACCTGTATCATGCAACTAGTAAAGAAAATAAGAAATATACTTTTGTCTTAAAATCACAGGACATTTGCTATGTCTTAGGTTTCATCGCAGGACACAACTGTCCAAAGTGGGACTTCCCCTCGCAAAGAGGAACAGGTGGTAACCCTACTCCCCACTGAATTATCGACAGTATGTATTCAACTCAATCACATACCGACACCACCTCTCAACCTATTACAGCAACGAAATCTGGACAAAGCCTAAAATGATGGGTGGACAAATAGGGACAGATGTAAATACTGCTCTCACAAACTTCGAAAGTTCACAGAATAACTAGTATGTACATTAGCATGAAATGTTGTGAAGGATGTGGGATAGTCCCCGAGTATTACAGAGGTCCGTACATTTTTACTGTAACAAACCTTCACATATGTTGACTGTACTACTGCATACCTGTAGTTAATTCATAGTTAATTCATGTGCAAAATAATAATCCTCGTATGAATGAATACAGGAAATAGTCAAATGTGAATGGGAACACCACTCACCGTGAATTATGTATTGTAACCACCCCCACCCATATTATGTATCGCCAACATTATAAGCTGCTGACAGGTGCCCAAACACCTGTGTCTGTAAACACAGGTAAAATAATGTGAATGGGAACACCACTCACCGTGGATTATGTATTGTAACCACCCCCACCCATATTATGTATTGCCAACATTATAAGCTGCTGACAGGTGCCCAAACACCTGTGTCTGTAAACACAGATAAAATGTTTAAAATGGACAAACTCTGTCAATGTGCTTTGTCTGACATTTGAACATGGTCAGGGCAGTTCCGTTCACCAGGCGGACAAGCCTAAACCCAGATCACCACATGAACACCCTGACAATTAAAGACCTGTATGTGTCAGGACTATAAGCCTTGGGGTTCTGAATATCCCTGCAGTGATTAAATATGCAGCTTGGGTCCAGAGCAGTAGGGAACAGGGAATGTGTAATATGTAGCACTGCATTTTTCCCAGCAGGAGAATGGATGCCTGTGTCGTAAGTGAAGCAGTGAGGCATATGTCAATGTAGCTATGTACTATGGGTATGCATATAAATGAGTCAGAACACCAAAAGTATAGTGGTTACAGCATCCGGCCAACGTGAATGCATTCCTGGTTCAACTACGACTACAGCACATATAATGTTAAAGTGTAATGAATGCATCTGTGCTGTACAGACATTTAAATATGTAAAGGTGAACGTGTGTTTCGCATATGTCCATTAACCGGATTACAGATAATTTACTGGTACTATCACAAGTAATAAAGCCCACGTAAGCACAAAGACTTAGTAAACATATGTAACCCACAATAAGGATATGCATGTGCGCCTGCGCGTAACCCACAATAAGGAAATGCAAGTGCGCCTGTGCGTGTGTGATCCGCTCACAGCATAGTAAATGAATGCTGTTTCCCCCATGTTAGATATACATGGCTCAAACCTGTTAACCCCGTAAAGTATGAAACCAGACAAAGGCATGCAAACTACTGGTACAAATAGGGACAAACCCCAGATATGTGCCAGAACAAACATAGAAAGTGGATAGAATAACGGGTGTGTCAGTAGCATGGATTCTCTGAAGGGTATGCAGTCGTAACCTGAACTGCTTGCCAGGATTTCCCACCGTAAGTCTTAAATGAAATGCCACTACATTGCCAGATAGACACAAGTTTATGTAAAACACACCGAAGATAAAGAGGCAACCAGCTGTACACTCTGTGACAATCTGTACAGTGGAAAGGTATGGTATGGATATAGATATATGTGTATACACATAATCCACAGATGTAAACCAAAGCAAATTATGAAATGAGGATTGTACATGTACATATGTATACACAACAAACATATGTCCCATAGATATGACATATGTACATAAATAGGCCACGTTATAGCTAATATGGGTAGACAAACAGACATGCACGAAAGGTGAATAAACCGCTGCCTTCCAAACTATTGGCCAGAAAGTGACAGTCCAGCAAGTTCTACACTTTAAACATGCATCTAGGTGTCCATTGCAGGACCCCAAAAATTGATCCATACGTAGTGTTAACCGACATTGACACAAAATAAGTGACCTCAGCAAATACGATATAGCTGTACATGCAACAGTAGCAGGTGCAAGGGTAATGACACATGTGTCGATAGAATGTATGACGTACGAACTGATATCCGGAGAGTGGGGAGTGCATACAAGTGTCTCCACACTTCAGTACCGCTCACATTAAACATGTGTAATGGGTACTGTGGAGGGTTGTCAGGTATGGGAATCATGGGTATGCAGAAATGGGACTAGGTGTTGTTTGGCAGAGATTTCATAGGCCCGCCCCATGGGAGTGATGTGGGTATAGCACACGCCTATATTCTCAATAATGGGGCAAACCATCCACTGGATATTGCGTAAACCATTTTGGGAATATGTAGGGCCCTATATCAGTGTCATGTAGGCGATTATCATGGATGGACATGCGTACGACCAAGATGGTAACCATAACTGGCAAACTGTCAGAATAAGACAGCTGCACTAAGGCATAGTACATGAAATACAAATAGGGACTATATTAGATATACCCCAGACAAAGTCAGAACGTTGATAGAATACTGGCGTAGCCAGGAATACGAATGTTATGAGTGTTACTAATCATGTAATAGAAATGTCAGTCACTATACAGTTCGTAATGCCTTGCCAGCAATTTACCAGAAAGGCACATTACTATGCCAAATGTAACAAGGGCAAAGGTCAAACATCAGGCGTTTACCCATAATGTGTACAGGTTAGGGGTATGAAGGTAACCTGTCCAAAATACATGTACAGAACTAGTGATACTAGGTGGACAGGTGAGAAGAAAGACATCAGGACAAATGAGAAAACATGTACAAGTCATACGCATGTACTCCGACATATGTGAATGACAACGTATGCCCTGTGAATGTCAATGTGGAAGGTTAATAGACTCAAAAGAAATGTGTCCCTCAGGGTGTCATGCAGTGTCACCGTAACAATGTCCAGTCCCCCATACTCGTACGTGAGCTCTGCCACTGACGGAAAGCGCAAATACCGGCGCACACATACGGTACATGATAGACTAATTAGTGTGGATAAGCAGCTGTTGGCCTGTGTGAGGAATGCAACCCTCTGGGTGGGTGTGTCCTGCAATATAAATGTAATGGCATGTGGCCTGTGATGCCGCCATACAGTGTGTGTATTGGTGTCAGAAAGTTGATATCTTGTATCAGACACATACGCCGCAGCTGTACAGATTTACACAGAATGTGCAGAGTTCTGCCTCATATGTTTGGTGTGCTCCATGTAACATCAGTACCAGTCTGGCATAGTCCTGATAACTGAAGTCATGAAATAATGACAAACATGTGTGTTTAAGACACCAAATCCGTCAGAAAAGCCATACTAATGCAAAACCTATTATTGTGTCAACTATCTACGTTTGTAAGAGCAACATGTCAATACTGCCCCTATGTGTCCCACTATCAGATAAGGCCTTGTCCAGAAGTTTGCTCTAGGAGGTGGAGTGGTATGATCAGAAACAGATACATGTGTGAGGAAACAGCATTATCGACTGCAAGATAATGCAGAAGGTATGAAATGCGCTGCAGTTGGACGTTCAGTACTGTCCGCAGGTATGTGCTGACATGTCAAATGACACAGCAGTCTACATGAAGTACCTATAGGGCTGTCACCTTTACAAATGATGATAGTGGGACATACCCACAGCCATGCACACAGCACAAATAGACATACACACAGCAAAACTAGGCCGTGATACATGAAGCCTCCGGCGTGTACGAGTACAGTGAGAGTACAGCAAGGATAGATGTCTGCCAAGATATACAGCAAATGCCTGTAAGGGCGTGTAACACCGCCCGTAACATGGACGTTGCATGGACAATGTTGGGATTTGCAACATACCCCATTGGTATGTGAAAGCTATGCAAATATGCGATACATGAAACAGTCAGCTGTCCATACAAGAGCAGAGTTATGGGCAGAAAATAGATATATTTTATATATATATATATATATATATATATATATATATATATATATATATAGAGAGAGAGAGAGAGATACAGACATACACACACAGACACACACACACACACACACACACGTGGCAGGGTTGTGAGCAGAACACGAACATAACCACTGTACCACACAACAGCATTACGCAGTGACAGAACGTGCAACCGTGAGTAGTGGATCATGGAAATCACACAGGCATACGTCTAGCCTGTAGACAGCGGCATCAAAGGCAAAGACGCCGCACAGATGTTATGCTAGGTGAATACTGTAAAAGCAATGTACTGTTGTCATGCAGCTGGAAACACACACACACTTGGCAGGGCTGGTAATCGAACTTACACATAACTCCCCTATCACACTACAGCATGACGCATTTACAGAATGCGCTACCGAGATTACTAAACACTGCAGACCCACAGGCATTCTACTAGGTGCGTGTCAACATCCGCAAAGGCAAAGATGACAGCAGGATATATCTGTGGTGCGAAGCATCTAAAAGCATAACCTGAATCCCCAGGCGAACGGGAGCATGCACATGCACACACACACACACACACACACACACACACACACACACACACACACACACACACACACACACACACACAATTGGCAGGCCTGGGAATCGAACTTACACCTAACAATCCTATCACACTACAGCATGATGCATTTACAGAACGCGCTACCGAGATTACTAAACACAGCAGACCCAAAGGCATTCTACTAGGTGCGTGTCAACATCTGCAAAGACAAAGACGTCAGCAGGATATATCTGTGGTGCGAAGCATCTAAAAGCATAACCTGAGTCCCCAGGCGGATGGGAGCATGCACACACACACACACACACACACACACACACACACACACACACACACACACACACACACACACACACACTTGGCAGGCCTGGGAATCGAACTTACACCTAATCACCCTATCACACTACAGCATGACGCATTTACAGAACGCGCTACCGAGATTACTGAACACAGCACTCCCAGAGGCATACTTCTAGGTGGGTGACATTATCCGCAAAGGCAAAGACGCCGATAGGGAATGTATGTGGTGTGAGGCATCTAAAAGCATTACTGTGTCCCCAGGCAGCTGGAAACACACATACACACACTTGGCAGGACTGGGAGTTGAACATACACCTAACTACCTTATCACACTACAACGCGCTACTGAGATTACTGAACACAGCACTCCCAGAGGCATACTTCTAGGTGGGTGACATCATCCGCAAAGGCAAAGACGCCGATAGGGAATGTATGTGTTGTGAGGCATCTAGCATTACTGTGTCCCCAGGCAGCTGGAAACACACACACACACACACACACACACACACACACACACACACACACACACACACACACACTTGGCAGGACTGGAAGTTGAATATACACCTAACTACCTTATCACACTACAGCATTACGAATTTACAGAATGCGCTACCGAGATTACTGAACACAGCACTCCCAGAGGCATACTTCTAGGTGGGTGACATCATCTGCAAAGGCAAAGACGCTGATAGGGAATGTATGTGTTGTGAGGCATCTAAAAGCATTACTGTGTCCCCAGGCAGCTGGAAACACACACACACACACACACACACACACACACACACACACACACACACACACACACACACACACACACACACACACACACACACTTGGCAGGACTGGGAGTTGAACATACACCTAACTACCTTATCACACTACAGCATTACGCATTTACAGAATGTGCTACCAAGATTACTGAACACAGCACTCCCAGAGGCATACTTCTAGGTGGGTGACATCATCCGCAAAGGCAAAGACGCCGATAGGGAATGTATGTGTTGTGAGGCATCTAAAAGCATTACTGTGTCCCCAGGCAGCTGGAAACACACACACACACACACACACACACACACACACACACACACACACACTTGGCAGGACTGGGAGTTGAACATACACCTAACTACCTTATCACACTACAGCATTACGCATTTACAGAACACGCTACCGAGATTACTGAACACAGCACTCCCAGAGGCATACTTCTAGGTGGGTGACATCATCCGCAAAGGCAAAGACGCCGATAAGGAATGTATGTGTTGTGAGGCATCTAAAAGCATTACTGTGTCCCCAGGCAGCTGGAAACACACACACACACACACACACACACACACACACACTTGGCAGGGCCGGGAGTTGAACATACACCTAACTACCTTATCACACTACAGCATTACGCATTTACAGAACACGCTACCGAGATTACTGAACACAGCACTCCCAGAGGCATACTTCTAGGTGGGTGACATCATCCGCAAAGGCAAAGATGCCGATAGGGAATGTTTAGAGAGTGAGCAGTCTGAAAGCATATTACTGTCCCAAGGTAGACATAGACAAACACGGCAGTGCTGTCATCGGGCCAACTAAATATCTACGGAGCACTACAACACTAAATAGATATGGGATGTGCCACAGACAGTACACCCTTCAAGACAGCAACCAGTGTGTTCAATGTAGGCATCCATCGTGACATTGAAAATGGACATCTGTTGCCTGGATGACCACCATGGCTATACAGGATGTCAATGGCCTTGCCCACACGCTTAGTATCACACGTCTGTTTGGAATGTACTGTGTGTCCATCTATACAATGGCGTACTGGGCATGCTGACACACTTAGCAGTTGTAAAGGGCCGTCTTGCATGCACACGGATTCTAATCACGGAAGGGCACAGTTTGGAATGTACTGTGTGTCCATCTACACAACGGCGTACTGGGCATGCTCACACACTTAGCAGCTGCAAAGGGCCATCTTGCATGCACACGGAGCCTAATCACGGAAGGGTGCAGTGTGGAATGTACTGTGTGTCCATCTACACAACGGCATACTGGGCATGCTCACACACTTAGCAGTTGCAAAGGGCCATCTTGCATGCACACGGAGTCTAATCACGGAAGGGTGCAGTGTGGAATGTACCATGTGTCCATCTACACAACTGCGTACATGGACTGTACTGTGTGTCCATCTACACAACAGCATACTGGGCATGCTGACACACTTAGCTGTTGCAAAGGGCCGTCTTGCATGCAGATGGAGTGTAAACACGGAAGGTCTCAGATTGGACTGTACCGTGTGTCCATCTACACAACTGTGTACATAGCCTGTACTGTGTGTCCATCTACACAACAGCATACTGGGCATGCTCACACACTTAGCTGTTGCAAAGGGCCGTCTTGCATGCAGATGGAGTGTAAACATGGAAGGTCTCAGATTGGACTGTACTGTGTGTCCATCTACACAACTGTGTATATGGACTGTACTGTGTGTCCATCTACACAACAGCATACTGGGCATGCGCACACACTTAGCTGTTGCAAAGGCCTGTTGTGCATGCAGATGGAGTGTACACACAGAAGGGCACAGTACAGAAGGGCACAGTAAGGTATAACTGTCCTCACGCACAAGGCAGTCACACATGCAGTGACCTGTACACACACAGCTGCCATCACAGCTGTCACAGGTGCAAGTCCCACACGTACACACTGCAGTGTACACTGTAGCTGTCAAGTCAGCACCATGTTGTCGATGCAGCACTACACAGCCTTACAGTACCACACCACCATGTGACACATGACCACTGGGCTGTACAGAGGTGTACACCAGCTGTGCAGAGTACACATGTACCAACAGGGATCCAACAGGTGTTATGCATTGTAATGATACCAGTATACATGCACAGGTCAGCTCAAGACATACCACGGCCCTTACACAGCTGTGACACCTGACTGTTGCTGTACACCAATAAACACACGTCTGGATATGTCATACATGTGATTGTGCGGATGTGTGCATGGACTGCACACACAACACATACATACATAGCCTTTGATGTACCTCGTGCATAACAGTGGCCTAATCAATGCTACACACGCGAATGGAAGGTGGGCCCATGTCTGTTGAATGCTCACACTACAGGGGGTAGCAATGTTGACCAGGACACATACCCTTGTACTGGTCACCTGTGACACCCGTGATATCATACCACAGTCCATGTGTTATGTATGTCAACACACATGTCCAACAATAGCAATGCATACAAACATGGCAACAGGAGACACATGTGACATCTGTACTTTGCATGCAGCAACCATGCATGTGCAGTGGCCGATGTCCGTAACATAGTTGCACGTACCTATGACATGCAGTCACAATGCAGACCCATCATTGATGCCTGTATATGGTGACATACAAACAGCACATATGGAGGGATGTGTGTACATAACATGGTGAACCACCTGTGTAGATCTATGTGTGCAGGGGGTGGCTCACATTTGTGTCACACACCATCCTATCATGCCATGTGCAAACAGTACGCTATGTCGCTGTTACGTGACGGTGCTGGCATAATGCATACACAGCAAAAAAAAAAAACACAAATAGGTGAGTTCAACAGACCACAGAAGCCAAGGTGTAATCCAAAAAATCGTCGTTTACTGAAAACTTGTTAGCGCTTTCGTGTGATGGTATCCAAACACTTCTTCAGACAAGTTTTTTACATTTGTAACCTCCATTTAAGTATACATCTCTATTAACACATTTATTCAATCAATAAAAACAATTAAACCAATTTATCAATTAGTTAGGTACTGCCCTAATAAAAGGTAATACTGTGTTAGTAATACATTTTAAAAACGAATACTATTACTTCATTATTTTATTTAGATTAAATTAAAAACCTAGGTTGAAATTACATTTGGTTAGTACCATGAAGATGTACCTTACTGTTTAAACAGCCATGGTCTCATTTTCTAAACATTGCAAGTCAACTTATGTTGTTATTTTTGTTATTTGATTCCTTTTTTACAAGGATTGTTTGTAAAAATCTAAATCAAAATAAAAATAGGGGTGGAAATAAGAATAAAAATAAAAATAAAAATAAATCCTTATTAGGGGTAACTAAGTAGATACATAAATAAATAAATAGCTAATGTCCCAACTTACATTAATTATATGTGTTATACATATGTTTATTTCATCTTAAAAGGGCTTTTTGCTTTAACAGACATTTTATTGAACATGTTTCATTAATCCCAGGGTGGACATGGGCATTTGTTTTTAGTTGCCAAAGCAACTCACATTCTTCTAACTTTAAATGCCATGGGCCTCCTCTGGGGTTTATTCTTACTTTCTGCACAACATTGAACAAAAAACTGTGATTAGTGTTTTCTGAAATGTGTTTTGCAAGGGCGTTGGACATGGTTCGCTTAGAAATCGCATAAGTGTGTTCATAGATACGTTGTTTTAAATGCCTTTCAGTTTTTCCGAAATAGAATGCAGAGCATACTGTACATGTAGCCAGGTATACTACTCCTTGAGTAAGACAATTACATTTTTCATTTATATAATATTTTGTACCTCTAATAGAAAAAGTCGATCCAGTTTTTATGTATTTACAGTAACTACAATGACCACACTTAAACATGCCTTTATTAACTTTATATGTTTTAGTGGGGACTTCAAACATTGTTTTCAAGGACGGAGCCTTTCTAAAAATTTACAATTATACATTGTTTGAAATTCCAACTGAACTTGTAGAACTGCTGGCAAAAGGCTTTAATTATTCACTTCCACACAAGCCAGATTTAGCCAAAGCTCTCTGTGATCTTAAGCTTTACACTCGCAAACTCAACCTTAAAATCTTGTTAGGTGATAACGATAATGTGTTTAGTACCGAGCAAGTGGCAAGCACATATAATCCACCATTGGACAATAATGTATTAGTGTTTGAAAGAGTAGTAGAAATTCATCTAAGAGCATTGAACAAAGAGTATTTTCATCATAAACATACTAATATGGATATGTATAATTTGATAGACCTAGTAAAAGCTCACAACATTCGGGTTATGAAACCGGATAAAGGTGGGGGGGCAGTTCTCATGTACAAAGATGACTACGAGCAGCAGATAAAAGAAATGTTATCAAGTGATAACTATACAGAAATTTCAAAGAATGAATTGAATCAGTCCTATCAAAAAATAAAAAATTCATTGAGTGATTTGTACATTGAAGGGTCTATAGGCACAGAATTGTATCAATATTTAACTATGCCAGCCCCTATGATTCCTGTCATCTTCGGAGTTCCTAAACTGCATAAGAACATTCATAACCCTCCATTTAGGCCAATAATAGATGGACGTCAGTCCATAACCTATTCTTGTGCTAAGTGGGTGGACAATAAATTAAAACAAGTCCTCAAAAATGAGTCACAAATTTGCAAAGACTCTTGGTTCGTCCTAGAAAAATTAAATAACATCCCATTTCAAGCCGACTTTGCGTTCATGACAGCTGACGTCAAAGATTTATATACAGCAATCCCACAAGAAATAGGTGCAGAATGGGTTAGAGATTTTTTACTGAACAAACATCTGCCAGGTGAAGACATTGATTTGATTATAACCCTGTTAGAACTAGTCTTGAAAAATAACTTTTTCATGTTTAAAAATGATTTGTTCCTCCAGTCAACAGGTGTAGCAATGGGCTCTCCTTGTGGGGGGTCCTTTGCCAATTTAGTAATGGCGTTCTGGGAACATACTTTTTTGTTTCCACAAAAAATATTTCAAGACTCAGTTGTCTGGTATACACGATATCAAGACGATATATTAATGATTTTGAAAACTAATGAAAAAAATGCCATTAAACTCATTGATAAAATGAACTCTTTTGTTTCATTTTTAGAGTTTACTTACCAGTTTGATGCGGTATCAATTAATTTTTTAGACATCAACATAAAAAAAGATATGGAAAAGATGAAATACACTACTTCCATTTATAGAAAACCCCATTACAGTAACTCATTCTTACATTTCTCGAGTTCCCACCCCTCCTTTCAAAAGAAAGGGGTTGTTAAGAGTCAGATTGTACGAGCATCTAGGATGTGCTCAGAAGAAAGTTCTTTTTTAGATGAGTGCGACTTCTTGACTACCATGTTCTTGAACAGAGGCTATCCTCGAAGACTGATAAATTCAGTTATTCGAGAAGTAACAAGAAAGAGGACCATTGGAATATTAGGTCCCCTTTTAAAAACACAAGATAGTAACAACTTTTTAGATAGAACAGGAGAAACTGAAGTTATTGATAATTCCAGAAATGAAGAAGAAGAAGAAAAAAAACAAGAACAACAAAAGAATTATAACATTAGTTTTTCCACACAGTTCAATGAATTGAGTGTAGAATTTAGACGCATCCTAGATAACAATTGGGAACTCTTAAAACTAGGCCAAAACTCTCATACTAATATAGGACAAAACCCCATAGTAATTTTTAGAAAGGCTCCGTCCTTGAAAACAATGTTTGAAGTCCCCACTAAAACATATAAAGTTAATAAAGGCATGTTTAAGTGTGGTCATTGTAGTTACTGTAAATACATAAAAACTGGATCGACTTTTTCTATTAGAGGTACAAAATATTATATAAATGAAAAATGTAATTGTCTTACTCAAGGAGTAGTATACCTGGCTACATGTACAGTATGCTCTGCATTCTATTTCGGAAAAACTGAAAGGCATTTAAAACAACGTATCTATGAACACACTTATGCGATTTCTAAGCGAACCATGTCCAACGCCCTTGCAAAACACATTTCAGAAAACACTAATCACAGTTTTTTGTTCAATGTTGTGCAGAAAGTAAGAATAAACCCCAGAGGAGGCCCATGGCATTTAAAGTTAGAAGAATGTGAGTTGCTTTGGCAACTAAAAACAAATGCCCATGTCCACCCTGGGATCAATGAAACATGTTCAATAAAATGTCTGTTAAAGCAAAAAGCCCTTTTAAGATGAAATAAACATATGTATAACACATACAATTAATGTAAGTTGGGACATTAGCTATTTATTTATTTATGTATCTACTTAGTTACCCCTAATAAGGATTTATTTTTCATTTTTATTTTTATTTTTATCCTTATTTCCACCCTTATTTTTATTTTGATTTAGATTTTTACAAACAATCCTTGTAAAAAAGGAATCAAATAACAAAAATAACAACATAAGTTGACTTGCAATGTTTAGAAAATGAGACCATGGCTGTTTAAACAGTAAGGTACATCTTCATGGTACTAACCAAATGTAATTTCAACCTAGGTTTTTAATTTAATCTAAATAAAATAATGAAGTAATAGTATTCGTTTTTAAAATGTATTACTAACACAGTATTACCTTTTATTAGGGCAGTACCTAACTAATTGATAAATTGGTTTAATTGTTTTTATTGATTGAATAAATGTGTTAATAGAGATGTATACTTAAATGGAGGTTACAAATGTAAAAAACTTGTCTGAAGAAGTGTTTGGATACCATCACACGAAAGCGCTAACAAGTTTTCAGTAAACAACGATTTTTTGGATTACACCTTGGCTTCTGTGGTTTGTTGAACTCACCTATTTGTGTTTTTTTCGTTTTTTTCGTGGTTTATAACTCCTAGGAGTTTATTTTGGTGAATAATGCATACACAGCGGTCAGGCGTTACCAACTATATGTCACATGGCACCTGTAACACCTACAACCTCCCATGTGCATATAGCAGCACATTTGCCAGATATAGCGTTGGTACACATAATGCAATCAATACCACTGCATGTCTAGCAAATGTGTCATCACATGGCAGGTGTATCATTCCCAGCACTGCCATGTGTGTCTGAATGTGTGACCAGAGATGCCACATATCGCGGGGAATATGTCCCAGTTGTTACACATCCCTGTACACTGTTGTAGAGATCTGTACATACGTCAGTGTGGGAAGCATGACATCGGCCGGTGTGGTGCATCACACACGTCGGCTGTCCGTATACACGTGTGGTCACCACAGTGTGTGTGTGTCTGTATGTATGTCTGGTGCTTGGTGTGAGGGTGTATGCTAATATACGGTGAGAAATGATCACTAACCCCACGTGGTGACTAACCCATAATGGTGATGCATTGCACTACCCTGTTGATGTCATAGGTCCCAGCCATACTGGCTACCTGTGCATGCTCCTTCTCTGTGACATGTCGTGTAGGTGCATAGTACTGTGAGGGTGATGACCACATAGGCAAGGATCCCCACCTGCACACTATGGGGTGTGCGTTATAGTGGTGTACACCCCGTGAATGTGGCCATGTTCCCGTACTGTTACAGGGTCCTACTGCTGCACAGTGTGGCCTCCAGCTACCAAGTGACACCTCATATCATCATTGGCCAGACCGCTGTGTACAACCCCTGCACCATGTCACCATACCTGTAATGTGTCCTGCTATGTATGTCACTTCTATGTCCAGTGTAGCCTGTGGCACTGACCACATGCGTCAGGTGCAGTATATGTGCGGACATCTGTGTCATGTTGGTGTTTCCAAAAGTCAGGTTGAGGGTACATGTAGCATGCTGATATTGCCAGACGTGCCTGTCAGTAATCCACAGATACACGTGGGGGACTGCAAACACTGCTACCTGTAGGCACATGCAAGTACACCATAGGAGGGAACCAGGGTATCACAATCAACATGGTGCTACAGATGTAACCGAGGAACATACCGTGAACACATCACAATGCATGCTGCACCTGCACTACATGGTATGACCGGTGCACGTCGACAGTACACAACCTATGTCACATACACATCTCTCAGTATTCACACACAACCACTGCAACATACACATCCCTCACTATGCATACACAGGTAATATTACATATACCTCTCACTATGCTGTTCACCCTGTGCATCAGAATATTTGTGCATAACCCTGCACCGATGGTGTGGATGACAGGGATGTGACACAGGCTTCATCATATGCACAGGGTGATATGTTTGCCAGGGGCATAGGCTGCACCAATGGATAACATCATGTGTGTGTGTAAGGGCCGGTGAATTGATTGGACATGTCTGTGCAGAATGCATGTGGATGTTGTGGAGCCCTACAGTTGTGTTTGCTGTGTGCGTGTATGTGTGTACACAGTTCTGCCATTTGTGAGGCCTACACGGGGTATAATTGACAGCCCCAGATTGTACAGAGCAGGTTGTACAGCTCACTGTGTCCGTCCACGACCACGTGACCTGTGCCTGCCTGGGGTTGCACGGACACTACCAGATGTAGGTACAGAGTGGCTACTGTCCGACACATGACCGCTGGAACCGTGTCCCCGCTGAGAACGTCCAGGGCCACGTCCACATGGCCTGCTGTATCCTGGTGTTGACAGCGCAGCACCAGCTGCACTGCTACTGCTACCAGCACTATGGGAGCGGGCATGTGAGGTGGCACGCTCACGTCAACCTACACTAGGTGGTGTTGCTGGCCTACATCCACATGGCCTATGCCTTACTCCTACCAGATGTTCCAGCACAGACAGCTCCCGCTCGCGGATTGCTATGCCTCGGTCAAGGATTCCGACCATTTCACCTAATCGCCTATCCAGAACATTAGCTATCTGCTGTTGAGCATTTGCTAATGCTTGGATGTTGTCATTTAGGGTATGGATAGCAGCCCTCTGCAGCCTCTGCCCTTCTCTGTTCTGCCGTTCAGCACATGCCTGTGCCACCATTACAGTCTGGAACATGCGTCTGGTGATACCAGCTGCTGCACTCTGTCCTGCAGGTGCATGTCTGCCAGAGGTCCTCCTACGAGCAGCACCGGCCACATGCCTGTGTGGCACATCTGCAGTCATTACACTGACACTATGGTGTATAGACACACCTTCTGTAGCCACCACACGTTCCTGTTCCACGCTAACAGATGCTGACTGTCCTTCCTCTATGGCCACTGGTGATACGGTATGTGTTGGCAGCAGAACTGTGTGCGGGGAAGAGGGGGACATAGCTGGGATGGTAACCATTGGCACAGATTCAGCCCCTGACAACCCTGCCTGTACCTCATGCATATGTTCATCACCGCTAGTATCTGTGGGGACACTAACATCAGATGGACCGCAGGAGGGTAACACACCTACATCACCTGTGAATGCAAAGAAATACTGTAAAGTACAATAGACACAGACACACACAGACACACACAAACACAGACACACACAAACACAGACACACACAAACACAGATACAGACACACACACAATCACAGACACACACACACACAGACACACAAACACAGACACACACACACACACACACACACACACACACACACAAATACAGACACACACACACAAACACAGACACACACAGACACACCATGCATGTGATTTGTCAGATGGCATGCAGCATGCCTGCGATACAGCAGAGGGCATGCAGCTCAGACATTAATAGTGTTAGTAAGCAAACCTCCCTGGGGTGCACACTACAGCAAGCAGGTGTCATATCAGTAGCCATGCAGTTCACACAATCATGGTAGTATGCATGCATCCCTGTGATACACCATGTGGCCCAGAACAGGATAACAGTACACATGGCTGACGTGACCTTGACATGTAATCTGCTGACATGTGCATTAACATGCATACATGTCTGACACAATGGTGTCCTGACACATGTACAGCATCATAATGGGCTTCACATTGCAGTGTTGTGTGTATGCCCTACAGATAGAATGCATGTTTAGCAAATGTGCATGAGCATGGGAGGGTAGTGTGAGCTGTCTACATTGCTATACAGTGTGAAGTACAGACAATGTGCCATTGCATGGCATCATGAGGCATCTATGTTGCTGTAGAATGCATGATATGTACACATTGCATAGCCATAACTGCAACACAGTCGTGATGTTCAACAGATCGTATATGGTAGACTTCAGTGACACCTCCAGTAGCTGTGCACAGGCTTTTAGGTTGTCCAGTGTACCACATCAACTGTATAATCGGTCAACTAAGGCTATAATTGGACCATGTGTGGACAATGTGCAACAGGGTGTATACACATTCCAAGTACTGTGTGGCTACATGTCTCTGGCCATCCCCCATGGCCATGTTTGCATATGTGTTGGCCAATTGTGTGTGATGGCCATCTATCTCACATGTCTGTGTTGTCCCATATGACATACACCCATAGATGTCAGATATGTCACAATCCACAGGGCTATGCAGACAACGGGTTGTATGTTTGGTATGTGGGGTATAGGTCATGTGATAGTGTGATAATATTGCAGACAGAACACTACATGTCTGGGACATGTCAGGTGGCACATCACAATGTGTGCACCCAATGCAGGGGCATATGACACAATGGTGACACCTGTGGGCTGCCCATATCACAGCTCACTGTGTGGTACTGTGTGCGTACCACACATGTTGTTCCAATGCATACTACATATGCCTCCATTGTAGAACACCTCCACCGTTGTATGCACAGCTGACCACACATGTCGCAATGACAAGTACTGTGGTTTCAAGTCGGTGTATCATTACATTTGTATATATTGCACATGGGTGGCCTGTGTGAATGAAGGGTGGTGCGACCTGCATATCGTGACTGGAACAAACATCAGGTGTGCAAGTGTTAATTGGCCACATGGCAAATAGATCTACACTGTAACATGCCTGATACTGATGACAGTCTCACCTGCAATGGACTCATGTCTGTGCTGCATGCCAGAGGTACTTGTATAGGGGTGACACACCAGTATGAACATTATCCATGACTGTATGACAGCCACAGGTTGCACTGTGCATGTGAACACATTCACTTGTGTAATAGCATATAGTATGCACATGTGTGCATACACAATGTAGCATACTGTAGTATGCAGCATGTGTGTCCACATACCTTGCATATGTTGTTACTTTACATAATGTACAGTGACACATGCAACTACATGGGATATAATAGCCATATGTGCAGTACTGACTTACCAGGCAACTCCAGGCTCATTGGTTGGGAGACACCCACCTCCACGATGGCAGCTAGTGTTTCTGGATGCTGTTCCCTGGGTGTCCCCAGACTGGCCAGTAGCTCCTCGGTGTGTGTGAGTGGGGGCTGGGTTGGTGGCCCATCACCTGTTCCACCTTGTTCCCTGGCGATTGCAGTAGCACGCTGTTTTGCATGTCATATCAAGTCCATGCAGTGTCTGCGCACCTGCTGGTAGGTGCGGTTATGGCCACCCACATCGTTCACCCTCCTGCGTAGATCCTGCCACAGGTCATCCCGCTGCTGGGCATGCTGTGGCACATGGCTGAACAACAAGTCATAGTTGTCATGGAGCTGTGGGATGAGGACATCATCCTCCTGGCGGGTGTATGCTGGGAGGCGTGTACGGGGCATTATCTGTAAGTCATAATGATGGTGACAGGTCAAGTTTCAGGGATGTACAGAGATACTGCTGCACATACATTTCTATGACATCTACTACATCTGCTCAGTTATCTTTGCAAAGCATCATAACACTGACATGACTGACGTGTTTGTGTCACACATGTCACACCCATTATGCATTGGATATCATCACCATATATGTGTGTCACCTCATTACAGTGTTCATACTCCATGTAAATGCTGTCTTGCTGTGGGCATGTCTATTTGCCTGCACTTGTGTTCTTACCTATCTGCACATGCCTGGATGTGTCCACAGTACTGCTGTTGACCTGGATGCTGTGTATATGTCACATATCAACACAGACACAGCCATAATGGACTTGAGCAGTGACAATGCACACATACGCATGGACACCTGTACATGCATGTGTTTTGCCATATACATCTACACAGCACTGTACAACTGTTCAACATCCTGCCACGGATCGCCTGTATTGCACATGTGATAGACATGGGACAATGGCTAGTCAGACGACATTCGCAGGGATGGTTATCAACCATAGCATGTGCGGGCACAGTTTCCAAGCTGTAACAGACAGCCATTGTGCCACCGCAAGGTGCATCAGTGCCACATTACTGATCCAGTCAGTTGATAGTACATCTACCATGCGGCCATCACACCATGTATGACTGGGATGACATGTGCAGCTTTGATGGACAGGGTTGCATGGTATGGCGAGAGTATGTCACATATATGGCACAGGGATCTGTCCAGCCTGTGGCAATCCTAGTATTAGGATGGTGGCTGTCCATGACATATGTCTTATAGATCAGGATATGGACATGTAGCATGTCCATCATCATGGTGTAGCAAATGTCTTTCTGCAAGGTAGACAGCATGCTGCATAGTGGAGGTGAGGATTGTGAAGGCTGGTATCGCACATCCATGCATAGCCATTACCCCTTAAAGGTGGTATGTGATCCAATATTGGTCACCACAGTGCTGTATATGCCTGTCCAGTGATCTCTGTGCTCATGGATGGAACCCTGACATGACATGGGTACCTCATATGACTACGTAAGGGGCCTGGAGACGTCACCAAGTTGGGGGGTGCACTGCACAGCACCATCCCTTACACAGTGTCCATAATGTTGACCACAGCCTAGGTAGTAGTTTATGGGTACAGGGATGTTCACCTAGCGGTGACAATGCTGGTATCATCCATCAGACTGTGCACATATGTCACACACCTCACCCACACAGCCCATTCTGTATGTTGTTCACAACACTGACACAGCTATACTGATAGGTCATGGCCATTCACAGCCTTACATACACAGATGCCTAACATTTGTCTGTGTGGTATGGGCTACAATGAGGGTGGGGTACAACACATTAACCCTGTTCTACTGTAGCTGGCACTGGTGTGATGTGCACATGTCACTCTTGCAACTTTTGTAGTTGTGAGTCTGTCAACAGGCCACTGGTGGAACTCTCCTGTGACATGCAAAGGTATTTGTAATCAAATATCCGTGCTGTCTTGTACATCTGTACTGCTAACATCTACAGTGCTAATGGTTCATGGACATGCACACCATACTCAGCAGGGTTATAGTGTGGTGCCACCCTAAATGACTGTCATCACCACTTGTGGGTTGATATTATCCAACACCCTATCTGTATTGTATGGTCATGCTAGGCACTTGTTCAGAACTTGTGAGCATGTCATGAGCTACTGATTACTATAGCACCCATTCCACACCATTTCCCACAGGTACACTGGCTGTCCTACACTTCCCAGCTTGCTTATGGTACAACAGCTGTTGTACACCGAACGCACATATCCTGTGGGACATGGTTGTATATACAGGCATGTCCAACTGTCACGTACCAGTGCTACTGCCTGTCTATATGAGGGATATGTCGTACATGTGGCAATAGAGCAATTGTCTCATGTACACATTCAATGCTCACCTCCCAACATACAACACTACAGCCTATGGGGGATACACTTCTGCAGCCGTGCTGGGGGCATAGCTCTCAGGTGTACCTCATTACGAGGAACGTACCTCATTTGGGGTTCTAAAAGGTGCATGTTCCTCAAGGTTCCACACTGAAAGGGTCTGTCACACATTCATTGTTGGAAATTGTTTACCTGCTAGCCATGGCTAAATAGATGGGAATCATATTAATTCATTAGAATATCTTTTTTATACGTAAAACCAGCCTATTTTAGCCATCATATGCCCTTCCTAGTTGAAGCTGTTAGTAAGCCTGTTGTAAGTGTTCCACGTTTTGCCCATTTGTCACACAGTATGAGGGCTAATGTTCCTCATTTTGGGGACAGGAGGTTGACAGCTATGGCTGGGGGTAATGCTGTCACCAACCCTGACTGCACCTGACAGTCATTTGAGGATGTGTAACATTCGCAACACACCCACCCATCACATAGTCTCACATGATATACACCACTGGCCACACCTAGGAGGACAACTTGTGCAGTACGTCTCCATACTCACTGTAGGCACCAGAGGTAGCCCCCATCATGGAAGACAACATCACCAGCTTATAGCCCACAGACTCATGTGTGCCCATCACATACAGCCAATAGGGAGTTATAACATTCACAACACACCAGTAATAGATGACTCTGTAGGGAGTCACACTGCAGTTCCACACAGCAGGCTACACAAGGCAATAGTTGCTTACAACTTGCTGTTGGGTAGCTGCTTCTGCAACATAACCTATGCACCCATGCCACACCTCACCAGGTACGATGTGACTGTCATTCTCCATGTTAGTGTGACTGCCCTATGATGCCACTTCACAGACTACATGTGCAGGGACATGCAATAGCTCACCAGTCTTATAGCCCTGAGGGTGTGGGCCAAGCCCTGGGGAGCATTTTGCATTCGTCCGGACACGATACCACTGTACAATGACTGACTGTGTCACTTCAACAGTTGCCTATGCTCCTATTGTCATTCCACAGGCATCTGGTATCTGTCCGCTTTGACTGACCTGGTCAAACACAATGCTGTGGCACAGATGACTTGCACCTGTCAGCCCTGGGAGTACAGCTCACATGTAAGGCACTTGCTGCTTCTATACTGCCTGTCTTGCACAGTTTCCAATAACTGTCACTGGCAGGATGGGAACTGGCAGGCACGACATGGGGTCATGTGACACAATGCTTGCATCTTCCTCTGTGACGCACGCAGGCAAGGCACACCTTATAATGCACCACTCAAACATCTCTGCAGTGACTGGGACCTGCCTCTAGGCTCTGCAGAGCACACCTGCAATGACAGGTTATAGACAGACCATACCTTTCAGGCACATACCTGCACCAGCACACCCACAGCTGAGGGGTTCCCATATCCCACTATGTTTTGCACACATCCTGGCAAGTTACTTAGCACAATGCATCAGAGGTGCTCCACATGCAACTAACTGTGTCCGGGACCGCTATACACATTGTAACAAGCTACAGAGTCAACATCATACCCCATGGGTAACATACCTTCTATGTTGGTATATTGGACAGTGGGCCTCAGACAGCTACTACTGATGTGTGACTGACACCATTATTTATTATTTATTTATTTATTTGCATTTGTTTAACCAGGATAGTCCATTGGGCTAAAGAACCCGTTTTCAATGGAGTCCTGGGGAGAAAAGCTCCAACCCCACATTTCACTGGGATAGCCACTCATGTACCGACACATCCATGAGTCATACCCTCCGCTCTGCTGGATCAACCCATACACACCACCTCCAAGACCTACATTAACCTTGGCATGAACACTACCACCATGTGACTGGTGTTACACACCTGGGGTTATCCCCTCATTGGTGGATTCCAAACATATGCTAATCATCCTTGTTAGCCACATCCCGGCACCCACCCATCACAGCATACACAGTACATGAGTACTACAACACCTACTACAGACGTCTGCTGACAGTGGTTGTTAACATCATGACACCCGTGCAGATGGACAATGCACATACAAATGCTGACACATACCCCAGTGCACTTCATTAGCATGGACACAACTGCATGGATCATGCTATTCCACACAGAGCCATGATGGTATACACCAGATAACAGACGCCACTCTGGTGGTCATGTTCCATGGACATATGATGTACAACAACAGGTGTAGGCTGTTGCACAGTGGTGTACATTCCCATGTGTGGGGTGGCTCACTGGTCAGCCATGGTGGGGCCACAGGGTCCCTCATCACATACTCCAAGACTAACTACATAAACATGACTGCCACACATTCTGGGGTGTACCACCAGGCATTATGGTGGTATGTCAGTAGTCGATGGCAACACCCACATCTGCTGTCACATACAACAGTCACTCAGGAACATTGCAGACCCAGGTGATGTTGGCAACATGCTGGCGTATGGATTCAATGCTGACATTACACCCTCTCACTCACTACAGGGCCACAATCCATACATGAACATTGTGGTGTCCCTGTGGTCACACCTACACAGTACTGACCTGCACTCTATATGTCCTGGGACACTGGCCCCATGTCACCTTTCAATGTTCCAGGCTGTGATGTCCACCAACCTCTGAATTACATGTCTCCCCACTAGGCCACCATATTCAGTAATAGCCTTGTTTCAGACATTGTAGCCCCTGAATGGCACACAGCAGCATTTATCACACTACACACAGGTGGCACCACAATGCACGAGTGGGACTATAGTCCTACACACCTGACTGGACTGTTCTGCATGGCTATGGGGCACATCATCAAGGACGTCATTCACAGAGACATTGTTGGCCTCCCGTCCTTTGCTGCCACCTGGGTTGGGCTTGTTAGGGCCAGAGCATGGCCCCTACACATGGTGGACTCCTTCCATACAGTTACCAGGGCAGTTGCTGATGGTACGGGAGTCCACACATCCTACATTGTCCTCTCATTGCCTTTCAGCACCATTCCCCATTCTGGTATTGACAACATACACATCCACCTGCACATCGTACCCTGTGTCTCAGGATGTTATGCTATGTGGCTCATGGACAGGACACACAGTGAGGCCAGCATACCATAGTACCTACTACATGTCAGGTACATTTGGCATACCACAGTCCTCAGTCATAGGGCCCCTCATGTTCAGTATATGCTTCCCTGCAGAACAGGCTAGCACAGGGGACTTTCCCTGCCTAGCTTTCAAACCCCTGCATACCAAGCACCATGATTGCTCCACCAGCTGATACTGACTCCAACCATACAGGTGTTGCTGTGACAGATACAGAATATGTCTATCATGGCATCAAGCTGCATGACACAAGGTGCATGCACATCACTTTTGCATTACACCATTTACCCACTGACTATCACATGGATGGTAGTCCCCTACATACATATCACATTGTACATGTTTGCAGTGCACACATATGTCGCACCCACTCCTGTGGTTACCGTATTGCCACTGTGGCATGGATATCCTTCTACGTGGCCACACCTATCTGTACTGGGTGTGTAGCTGGTACACAGGCACCCATTGTACCTCTGAACTCAAGACATCTACACACATTCAAGGGTACACCACCCCATTTAGGGTGTACCTTACACAACAGCTACAGCTTTACATGCCACAACATTAACACGCCATGATGTTTACTGAGCTCCAACAGTTTAAATATGCGGCTGCACTACAGACACCACATCTGTACACATTTGCATACTACATACTCAGGGGTGACCTCTGCTGATCAGACAGGGCCCATGTCCACAACATTATTAATGGATATACTCCTCATACGTGACATAAGCAGAGGCCACTGTGAGCAACATGCTCATGGATATGTGCACACACGCTACAATGAGTGGGATGTGCTTGTGGGTTACATTCCCAAACCGGACACTCACCATGCTTTGGAACATAAGTCCTATGTACATCACGCAGGGACACTCAGTAGCACTGTTCATGTGATACCTCCCTTGGTGGTTGGGAGACACATGTAGGCCTGGGATCACTGCAGTGGCTGTACTGTGCAGAGGTGCAGGTGACACCTGGCTCTGCTGTTCACAGGACACTACCCTAGAGAGGTGCCACTAGTGTGAACACTGTAGTTGTGCTTACACATGAACTTGCCAGACTGCATAGTACCCCACTATGCACCTGTGAAGCTATTACATGTCCTTTGTGCATGGTTACTTGGTAGCCCTTCCATTTAGATTAGCTATCATGCTATTACAATGTCCCATGCCTACAAGCCGTATGTATCCTGTTATTGTACATACCAATAGACGATACCTGTGGTATGCATGATATGCCTGTTATGCTGTGTAGAATATCTGTCATATCTACCTATAATACTATACATTACACATATTTCACATAGTATCCCATAATGCAAAGCATATTTGCACAGCGGGACCACCTTACATATGTCATTAATGTTATATGCCCATACACATGCGTGCTGTGACAGTATATCAACATATACTATCCCCTGCTATGGCACGTCCTTGTTGGACATACCCTACCACTGACGGCGGGTTGTATGGAATTGTTCTGTTTAACGCCCTCATGTAGCATCCCTTGTGGTGTCTGTGCTGTGTACCTTGTGTCCCACTGCTGGACGCACAGTTTCTACAAGCGTTAGTATGCTCAGCAAGACATCACTACATAAATACCTTTCCCCACTTTATGCATTGCGGACACGTTTAATTAATGCAAACCAGGCTATACATACAGTAAAACTAATTAATACAGATCATGCTATACATAACCTTACATATCGGGCATTCTACATACCTTGTTGTTGTTACGACGTTTCGTTTCTATCTCTCTCACAGTGTTTCAACTGGTATTCGGTATGAGCATACGGTTTGAATGTCTGGCAAGTCATCCTTATATACGTCGATACCTGTAACATGTGGATTCATCCCGCCAATTGGTGTTTCTGAGTGACTAATTACTTACATATTAGCTGTGCAGCTACTCCATTCGCCAATTACGCGGCAACAGTGGGGTATAATTGGATTCTCCACTTGGGCGTTGCCTATTTGCCCTACCTTTGGGGAGACGGTCTGTATTGTGTTTTGTTATGTGTAACTGCAACTGCTATGCATGGAGGCAAGTATACTTTGGATTCATGTCCCCCGTGGATTGTGTGTGATAGGTAGAGTATTTGGTTCAACATGTGGGTGTACCTGTCATCCCAACATCTGATAACGGAGTATTGCAAACAAAACCTGTAACATGGCTGTTTGTTCCATTATACAACGCCTGCAGTTTTGCATGACGCCTTTAATTGTCTCTCTCACATGGTATGTTGAGGGTTCTGCAGATGTAATTGACTGACTGGATGTTTGTGCTGCAATTACAGTCTGTATTGCTTTAGTTTCTAGTGTGGGGGATGTCAGTGGGTGTACATAGCATATACAGGTTTGTGGGCCTTGCATTTCTACATAATCCGTATATATGTGTGTGGGCTCCGTCCCTAATTAGAGAGCTAACAGTTAGTAGACTTATGTTACGGAATTGTACATTGGGCCATTGTTAATTGGTTTCTATATCGTCTGCAGGTGAGCTTGCTACTTGTATACCTCCGTAATTGCAGCAATATATCAAGGGATATGTGTAAGTGACAGCTATCCCTTGTATTTCTGTCCCAGATATTTGCAGTCATTGTGGTTGTGTTGGTAAAAGAGCCTGTTTGCCATGGGTTGCCACCTTTTCATATGGTCATTGGACACTTGCGGGACACACAGCGGTGTTTACAGGCCAACACGTAGCCATGGTCAGTACACAGGTTAGCACATACTTTTATCCTCAATACATACCTATTGTTGTGTGACTTTGGCTACTTATCATATTGCATGTAACATTTACGTTTCTTACATACAGGCATAACTATTAAATACGACGGTTACATTATATATGGGACATATTTATGTCCTACCATCTCGGACATTTGCCCTTTGTACTGTTTTATGTCAGGACACACCTGCCCAGGGTGGGGCTGTCCCTCCTACTGTGGGACAGGTAGTAACTGTATGCCTACGGCTAGCTATACCCACACCTACCATACTGATCTGCCTCTGACTTGGCACTAACAAACACATGTTGCGGACACACACACACATTACAGTCACACAGAGATGCAGACGGCACCCTCAAAGCACACTTACACAGACTACGGCACTCACAGACACAGTTGAACACAGTACCTACGTGGACCGCAACACCGGCAGCGGTGACTAACTGTCCCTTCATATCATCATACTATTACTCACGGCTGTACTGTTCCAGTACTGTGTTCTATCGGTCTTTCAGCCTCGTGGTTACGCATGTCGGTATGTTACACATTCCATGGTTGGCGGTATCCTATTTATTTGTACCTCCAAGGTGTTATGAATGTCGTTGAACTATCTATTATATTTGCATGCCCTTTCTATCTGTATTATATATATATGCATATGTGTACATATATCTATATATATATATATATATATATATATATATATATATATATATATATATATATATATATATATATATATATATATATATCTGGCGGGGAACGTGACAGACACACAGCACCACCATATGCTGTAAGGCTCATGTACTGTTCAGGTGTTGGCATTCCGTCTTCCACTAGCTGTTGTGTTTACAATGTTTGAGGGCTGCCTATGTAGGAGTCACACATTGGGCCACCTATATATTACAATTTACAGGTGGTCATGTTTGTGTGCCATCCATTTTACTGTGTGTGCAGGTGGAGAGGTGTCAGTCCATAGGGGCCTACACTGTCAGAGTATGTGCTATACGTTCCCTCTTTGCCAAGGCGTAGGCATATTGGGCATGCCTCCGTCTGCCTACTGGGGCTGGCACAGTGTGTTCATGGTCTGAATCCCTCTGTGCCTTGGCAATTGCGGTGGGCTATGAGGGCCTTCACCATTTTGTCCCTGCTGCAGCTGCTTCCGCAGGATCATATTATGTAGCATGGCACATACTATGACGATGTGGGCACACATGCCTGGAGAGTACTGCAAGGCTCCACCAGATGTATCCAAGCACCAGAACCGTGATTTCAGCATCCCGAACACATGCTCTATGATGATTCTGGTTTGAGCGTGTGCCTCATTATGGCGTTCTTGCATGGGTGTGTGTGCATTTCTGATGGGAGTCATCATCCACGGCTCCAGTGCATAGCCAGCATCCCCCACAAGATGGCCATGTGGGATGTCCCCCTGACAAATACCTGATACAGCTGTGAGGCATGCCAGATATGGGAGTCATGGTAGCTTCCAGGGCTGCCAGCACATGTGGAAGCAGTGCATGGAGTGTGCGCCCTTGCGGGTTTGGTGGTGCCTACCTTTATTGCTGGGTATTCGGGATCTTTGCTTCTCCGGTAGGTATCATGCGCCAGCGGTGGGTATATTGCCGGCCAACTCCTCCTGAGTTCTGGCCTTCATGTATTGCCTTGGCGTATTGTGCATATCTCCTCATTGGCATGTGGTAACATGCTGATGTTATGGCGATGTAGTACCATTGGCGATTGGCCCAGCCTATCCCCAGTGGCCTACAGCCAGTATTGAAGGTACCTGGTTGAGCTTACATATGGTAAGGATGCCTTTGTAGTTGTTGTCTGGGCATTCTAGTTGGGGCCGCAGGCCTGGTTCTCTCCACTTGTTTGATGTCCCTCCACACCCCATACTATGCTCTACTGTCCTCCTAATGTTCCTCCCCACCCAGGTCCCTGGGCCCATCTGCTCCTCCCTTGGTCTCTCATCTGCTTGGGTATTCCGAGTGGTTGTTTGCATCACGGTCCACAACACCACAGCATCACATTCACTGCTGATGCAGCACAGCTAAGGCAGCTCCCAACATTTAACATGTACAACGTGTCTACCTGTATAGTGCAGCAGTGTTGAGAATACACCTTGGGTGTGTGTGTGTTCACTTGTTATACTTTATACTATTGTGCACGATGATGATTATGGTGGGTGTGTATGTGATGTCGCTTCCGATCGTTATTGTATGGTATGATACTAGTTTACTATTTTATTGAAGTTGTTTTAGATTTTTGGTGTTGAATTTTCCTGCCGGATTACCTCCCTACCTCTTTCTTTTCTTTCCCTTTACCATTTTCTGTTCTGCCACCTACCATTTTCTGGTATCCATTTTTACTGCCCCTGATTTTCCTGGCGTGTGTGACAGCTACTGCGGGTCTGCTGTCGGTTGTCGGTTTGCTTTGCTCTGCTGTGTCATGTCTCCTTGCAATCAAATCCAATCCTCCTCTCCTTTGCATGCAATCCATCCCCTATCCTGTTTTGCAGGCAGGTTTTGTTTCTGCACACAGCTACTGTCAATTTGTCCGTGGGTGGGTTGATTTGTGTTGATGATTGCTTATACTCAATTACCCTACTTCCGCATTTCCATCTTTTCTTCCCCTGACCTTCCTGTTTCTGCTATTGTTTGTGGCGTGTGTGTCCGATTACTGTGTTTCGGGCACGTTTTCATCCTCGTACACATGCACTTTTGGGCACCATGTGTGCTCTCAGCTAAATGATTCTATACCTTTCTCCCCACCCCTGTCCTGCAGCTTTGCTAAGCAACGGACAGGCCAGATTTGCATTGCTCCAATGTGCTTACTGCTATGGTGGCACACCCCTCTGCTGATGTCATGTATCTCCTCTGAGCCACTCCTCAGTGTTATACCGCTGCGCCGTATGGTACAACCTTCATCCGGCGGGACATTTGCGATTCAGTATTATCTGCCTCATTTGCATGGCATTGACTACTAATTCATAGTTACCACGCCGAACACTATCGCAGGCCCTTAGCAACCCTTGCACCTTGGTTGTGGTGTTCCATGCCTACCATTGTGTATTATGCTGTAAACCTGATTTCTATTACGTTGCGATTCTATGACATTTTTATATTATTTCTTTATGTTACAGCTTCCGCACACATGCCCTGCGGTTGTGCTGTACGTTACTGTGGACATGACATTAAATGTTGTTATTTATGTGTTGTGCATCTTTTCTTATGCCATTGGCTGTGTATTTCACCATTGGCATATGTTAACGTTGTGATACCTGGGTCTGGCCCTCTTCCATAGCTCCGATGTTCTGTTTGGGAAAATGTAAACCGTGTTTTTTGGTTTACATTTCTGTGGCCTTACGCTACGCCTGCACCACTTCATGAATCGCTATATGCCTTCATTTGCATGGTGCGACACTGCACATGGGGTGATTAGCATACCTAAGCCAGGGGCTGCGCAGTTCTGGCATATGCCAGTAGTGCACGTGGAATTGGATCATACCTGAATCGCTCGACAGTCATATTTGGCGTTATACCGCCTACGCTATGCCTGCGCCTGGCGCAAGCTTCATGAATCCCGGGGAATGTCTATTTTAGCTACATTTGAGATTAAATACAAAAAGAATGCAGGCTTACTCTCTGACTAACTTGTTTACCAAAATATTCAAGGGAATCAAATTATATTGTATCGTTTGGCAGATTTCACCAGTAACAGAAAATTAAATTAACAACATTATGAGTGCTTCCCATAACACAAAAACTGGGGGAATATATACAGCAATAGAAACCAGTAGGACCCTCACCACAGATAGGCAGACTGCTTACCCCTTCTTCCTTACTGCATAATGCACTGCCTTTGTCTGTTTCTCAAGTTCCACACCAAGTAATTGTAAACGAGAAAAAGAAATGTAGCATAAGACAAGGGGGTGATGGGGTGTTTACTTCATGAAGCTGAAGTTTTACTACGATTCATATTATAATGACCCCCATTTTGCTCTCCTTCAGAATTTAATAAAACAGTGTCTCAAACTTAATTGCTTAAGCCTTGATAACTGTGACGCCATAAACAAATTCAACACAGAAGGCACATGCATCTTTTAATGCTTTGCAAAGCTATTCAGAGATCAACAGAGATATAAAGACAGCACATGTGGAATATGCTTTAGGAAGATTAATAAATTTTTTTTAAACTTCTTATTAAAAAAAGATAATTAGAAAGCTACTTAGGAAGACATTACTACATAACCTTTTTATCTCCGCATCCCTTTGTGAAGAAAACAAATTGTTGGTCTTACTTCTGACCCTAATTCTTTCTACAAAAAAAAAAACATATCTGAACTTTCTGTGTATATTCATACAGTGAAGGAGATATCCTACTTGGTTGTATTACTGTGAGAAGAAACATAAATAATTTGCAGACTGATTCAAATTAGCGTGTTTAGTTATCTTATTCATAAAAACACTTTGTGAAGGATAAGAAAGGCAATTTCATAGTAATTGTAGCAACTCAATTCACATTACCATGGTTACAGCTACTAAAATAAAGATCTGATGTTGTCTCTTTCATTCCTCCTCATGGATGGGTTACGGGTCCAACCCCATGGATCTGACTCGGCCACATTTCTTCAGACTAGGATCCAAGTCTTGAGCTCTACTCACTTCCCACAATGCACCATCTCATAACTAGCAACCTCAGATCTTGTTTGCCGCCAGCTGTATCAGATGTGGTCGTTGAGTCTCGACCAATATTTTGTAAAAAGTGTGATGTTTTTCTCAGATAAGTGTTTTTCTCTTGATTGTGTGTATATCCTACCTTCCTCTTAGACCAGCAGCTTGTTCCTTCCCCTTTGCTGCTCTTTTTCTGGTGTTTAACATTTGTCAGTTGTTTTTTTTTTTCCTTTCCCACTATTTTTGCTAAAAAAAAGAAAAAAAAAGTGATAGCTATATAATTAGACAGGTAGTTGGTCTTTGGTTTTCTTCTGTTTCAGCAGTTTGTTGTTTTGCTGCATTTTTCTTCTGCCTGTTTATCTTGTACTGTGGTGCTGTGTGGTAGTCAAGCTATGTCAGAGAAACCTTCCAAATGTAAAATGTGCTCAGACTATGGCCATAAGTTGCCACATTCTGATGCCCATTCCATGTGTGTTTATTGTCTGCATCTGAAGCACCTGCGGTTGGCGTGCTCTATCTGTGAGAGCTTTAATCCTAGGGCCATAGCCGACCACAGAAATAAGTTGATTTTAAAGGGCCATCTGCCTGCTTCTAGTTCCTCTCCAGGGACTCAAACCCCCCTCAAAGAGTGTAGTAGGGTCCTCTGACTCCAAGAAGCACCCTCATAAGTCCTAGGCCAAGTTCCAAGGCCTTTGGATCCGACTAGTTTGAATCTTAGGCTCACATCTACTCCAGCAGATCCAAAGCACTCTTCAGATCTGTCCAGTTCTTATCTTATCTCAAGTTCTCCCAAAGCTGCTCCTGCCATCTCAGATCCTAGGACTACGGATCCTACATCTTAGGGTCCCATGCCGGTGCTGGGCAATGGGTCAGCCCCTTCCCTCGGGCTGTAGCAGACTCTTGTTAAGCACTCCCAGCCCCATCAGTGCTTTCTTCCAGGTCTTCTAGAAGCCTTTCAGAAGCCGATATGGACAGGATGATTAGGAAAATTCTCAAGACTCAGATATAGCTGGGGGATCTTCTCGACTCCATCCCCTCTGGATTCTGTGAGTGTTTCTGTCCAAGCTCAGCCTTCTTCTCTGATCAAGTCTATGTTAGATCTTCGAACACTTAGGTTGTCAAATGCTGAAATGTTGACAGGCATGTTGAAATCTAATAAATGTGACAGGCCAATTAAGCAAATTTATTCCCACCCCCTAACTAAATATACCAACTCCAAAATCACTCTACATCAGGGAAAAGGGCAAATCCCTGATGATGATGAAGCCAGGGAAAAAATCTGCATAATTGGCCTGCCATGTTTATTAGACTTCAATGTTTAGGTGACATTTCGACGTTCAACAACCTAAAAATTTGAAGATCAAATATAAACCCCTCTGATCCACCCCTTGGTATTGGAGTTTCAGGATTATAGCCAGCCAAGAGATCTGGGATCAAGTGTGAGGAGCTTCTCTTCCTCCACTTTGGCCATTGCCCTGACCTCCTCAGCTCTGTTATCTTTGGATTGTAGCAAATCTTGGATCCAAGATGTCCCTGTCTGATCTGGGGGGGGGGGTTAGCTCCTGCTAATTTGGAGCCATCTCATCCCCTTAGATCTTTGGCAATGGATAGTTCAGGTCCATTTCTACCTGGAACCCAGGGCTCAGTGTCCCAGCCCTCTCTTCTTCAGTAGTTTTGGCTCCGGTAGAACTGAAGAGGGATTCACCAGGTCTCTTGGCATTCAAAGTTGTAGAAAGGCCCTTCTCTTTCCATAGGGATCCTGCCTCTTTGAGCTATGACCCCTCCTGTTGACTTCCCTTGGATCAGAGACTTGAGCCTGTCATATCTGTCTAGAGTCAGCCCGTCCAAACTAGCCTCTAAACTTTTCTCCCAGAGGGAGCCCCCTCCCCCTCTGAGACCTCCCCTGAACATCACACACAGGATATCCCTTGTAAGAGGATGTGCAAAAGGAGGCACATAGAATTTCTCTTGGAGTCCATCACCAAGGACAAGCACTTTTGTGAAGAGGAAGGATCTCCCAGGTCACCACTGCAGGGTGTCTCCTTTGAAGACATTTCAGAGATCCTGAAGCAAATAAGTGGTTGGTCAGAACAGCCTCCATCCTTGGAGGAGTCCATATTTTTGCAGACTTCTGGAATGGGCCCATCTACATTTTGGGTGGTTCCCCCAGTGGATGAGCTTGTGGATTTGGTATCCAACAGGGCTTGGAAGGAGCCAGACTCGATTTAATCAATTCCAAAGTGCCCAGACAAATTTTTATCTCCCCTCAAGGACAGACAATGTTGGATCAAGGGTATTCCAGTGGATGTCATGGTTGTGGCAGCAGCTACCAAAAAGGAGCTAGCCAAACAGAGCTCCACTGTCCATCTGCCAAAGAGGGAGTCCAGAGCAATTGACAGGTTTGGTAAGTGCATGTACACCTTGGCCACTATTGCACTAAAGGCATTGAACTGCCTAGCACATTTTACTCAATTGCAACAGGAACTGGTGAAGGAACAATCAGACTTTCTGGCAGAGATCATGATAGCGGAGTACTTCAAGAAGGTCTCCCCTCTGATTGACAACTTTTTCATCTTTGTCCAATTCTTCCATAAGGCTTATCTCCCACTCCATGGAGGGTGCCTCACATTCAGCCAGCTAAGGCATTGCTATTCGGAGACATGCCTGAATGAGGCTTTGTGATTTTGAGGAACCTTTTAAGGCATCCTTTGTGAATGCCCCCTATGATGGATCCTCGCTTTTTGGTCCATTGGTCAAAGAGGCTCTAACCTGCAGTGAGCAAGAAGACATTATCTACCACCAGGGTCAACTTCTTAACTCCTCGGTGCACTTTTATTAGAAACAAGCGCAATGGAAAGAAAATCTGGTTCTGAAAATCTCAGGGTTTTTCCCAAGATCAATATGGGGATCTTTCCTCTAGATGCAGAGGAGGAAGTTTCAATGGCAGATGCTGCCCCAGGGGCAGAGGGGGACTGCATAATCAGGGCTTCATGGAATCTTTCTCTGATAGACCTTATCTGTGCTCCTGATTTGCTGCCTGACTGCTCACCTCTGGATGTTGGTGCTAAAGATTATATCCGGAGGTTATTTTATTCCCTTTTGCCTTCCTCCTCCAGAAAGGTCAAATACAGTCCCTGACATTCCACCCTGTCAGTGGGAGTTTGCAGTAGCAGAAATTCTAAATCTACTGCAAAAAAAGTCATCCAAGAGATCCCAACTGAACAAAGAGGATTCAGAACTTACTCTCACTTCTTTTTAGTGCCAAAGAAAACTGGGGACCTGCAATTCATTTTGGATCTAAGCAAATTAAAGTTGCTCATAAAGAAGGTGAAGTTTCGAATGGTGATGATTCAGTTCATTCTGCTGTAGCTGTGGAAGGACAATTGGATGTGCTCAGTGGACTTAAAGGATGTGTACTATCACATGAAAATAGACAGATGCTGCAAAATTCATCTGTGCTTCCAGCTGGGAGCTAGTCATTTTCAATTCAGAGCTCTGCCCTTTGGACTCATCACAGCTCCCAGGGTGTTTACCAAATACATGGCAGTAGTCACAGCTCTCCTGAGACTGCAAGTATTCCAGGTGTTTCCATATCTGGATGACTGGCTCTTTACTGCCATGATCAGGCATCAACTTCTCCTGGCCAGGGATTATTTCTTCAAAATTGCCAATCAGCTGGGAATCACTATAAACTTTACAAAGTCAAACCCATCTCCAGTGCAGCATTTAGAATTCATTGGAGCTGCCTTAGACACAGTGAACCATATTGTGGCTCTACCCCCTCATTGCATCCAGACCTTGAGAGATCATGTCCGAGCTGTCTTAAACCGATCTTCTCCATCGACAAGGGTACAAGAAGGACTGTCTTCCATGACAGAAACTTTAAGTCACAATCATAAGCTGGTTCAAAAGGTTTTGAGTTAAGCCTTGCAAGACCACAGTGAGATCCCATGGTGGGGAGAGGTCTTTCAGGGACCACTTGTAAGGGGTCAGAATGGACCTGCTGAACTTGTCTGCCAGGACATTGGATTTCCCTGGTATGTGTGTTGCAAGCAGAAAAAAGTCCGAAGACATCGCCCATTCCCAAACCCTCATGGCCTCTCTGCACAGTAGATAAGAGTGGGTTCCTCCTTGTTTGCTGATGTATCACACCACCAACATGTTATCTGTGTGAATAGCAATAGTTCCTTGAGGGAGAACATCCTGAAAGGCTTGCAAAGTGAGGAGGACTGCTCTCATCTCCAGAAAATTGATACGCAATCTGGGCTCTGTGTGTGACCATGTGCCTTGGACTATCTTTCCCTTGTAATGCACCCTCAACTGGGAAGCATCCGTGGTCACCATGGCTGAGGGGGGGTGGAAGAAGAAAAGGTCTGCCTAACGTCAGGTCATCCAACAGAAACCACCACTGTATATGCCTTCGGCAAACTGAATTCAGCTTGATAGGAACAGACAGAGGCTGATAGAGTATAGACCATTGAGCAGTCAGAGTCCATTGAAGGACTCACATAAAATACCTTGTAAGAGGAACTAATGGGATGGCAGCTACCATAAATCCTAGATACTGGATTATTAGCTTTGCTGGTGGAGAAGCTAGATTCAATATGGTCCGGACATGATCTCTCAATGTTTGAATGTGATGAAGGGGAAGAGCGGCAACCTGATTCACTGTGTCCAAGGTAGCTCCAATTATTTCTAAGGTCTGCACAGAAGATAGGTTTGACTTTGCCAGATTTATGGCATGCATTTGGTAAACAATCTTGGGGCTGTGGTGAGTTCAAAGGCAGAGCCCTGAATTAAAAATGACCAGGTCCCAGCTGGAAATGCAGATTACTCCTGGAGTACCTGTCTATTTTGATGTGATAGTATGCATCTTTTAAGTCCACTGAGCACATCCAATCATCCTTCTGCAGTAGAATGGACTGAACCATCACCATTCAGAACTTTGCCATCTTTACAAACACATTTAGTTTGCTTAGATCCAAAATGGATCACAGGTCCCCAGTTTTCTTTGGCACTAAAAAGAAGCAAGAGTAAGTTCCGAATTCACTTTGTCCAGTCAGGAGCTAATAAAAATTATGGAAGTTTTATTTCAAAAACTTCTATAGCCTAGAGAAGTGTGCAGGTGGTAAAAGAACCCAGCTTGGGGGTATTTAAGGGGCATGACAAGGATGGGATTAACCATATCTCTCTTACTTTGAGACAGGTTGCTGCTGTAACATCCAACGAGACTGTTGTGTTCTGGGGGAGAAGGACCTGAGCAAGTCCTGGCTACTGAAGAAAAGCAGAAGACTGAGAGTGAGAAAGAAAAAGATACCTTTTACCATGTCCAACTGAAGACTGCCAGGAGAAAAAGGATAATTAAATCCCAGCCACAACTCTAGGGTGCAAAAAATTTGGACTTCATGGTGAAGCCATACAGAAGTTTGTGGAAAAGTACCAGACACATATCTCCGAGACTAAACTCTACACTGGGTCGCAGGATGGAACCAGTCTCAGGGAGCATCTCCATGGAGTTTTGAGAGAGTGGACTGTCCAGAACTCCATGCCCGCTGAAAACCCCCACATATAAGAAAAACAGACCAACTCCACCTAGGCAGTATCTAGAAGACAGCTGTCAATCCTAATACATAGAGCTTACGACACCGGCTCTCCTGTTAAGCCAGTATGCTTCACAAAAGAAAAGAAAGCCAGTATGCTTCACAAAAGAAAAGAGAAGCCAAACCTCTCAACCTGAGCTCATTGAAACTGGGCAAAATATTTGTGAGATGGGGAAGAAGGGTAATAAGCAGGCCATCAATATATCCTGTACAAACTTTATCCTGTACTGACTACATTAGACAACAAATCAATGGTCATAAACTAGACTACTGCCAGTCCCCCCTCCAAGCACATATCCATGCACAGAGAACACCCTGGATGTTTAAGTGCCTGTAAGTGTTTACACTATCCTAAATACTATCTTTCTTTTGATATTTGTATTGCTGGAAGAGAAAAGGAGAGCTAAACTATCAGATCCGAAGAATTCTTAGATTCGAACAAGCCAAGCTCAGACAACAGCTCTGGATCCAAAGGCACCGGATCCAAGATCAGCCCAGCTTACTCTGGGCATTGTGCTACTGTTTGGACCAGAGGGCCTCAGATCCAAGGAACAAACCCTCCATGTAATAGTTGCAGATCCAAAGCTGACAGATTAGAAGACAGTTCAGCTGTTTCTGTAACCCATGTAGGATCCAATGGCTTCGGATCCTGGGACAGAAACCCATTCATTCAACAGCTACGGATCCAAAGTTACCAGATCCAAGGACATTTTAGCTGATTCTGTGACCCAAGGAGCACCTCAGATCGTAAGAAACCTTATCAGTCCAGTAGCTGTAGATCTGAAGGAGCTTGATCTGAGAAATGAACAGACTATCAGATTCAAGACCTAGGATTTAACGGTGACAAGCAGGCAAGTGAAATGTTTCAGGGAACACAGCTGTCAGATCTGAAAAAAACAGTGATCTGACAGAAGCCCTAGAAGCCTTGGATCCAATGAATTGGGTCCAAGACACTTATCCACTTAAATTAAATCATATTACTGTTTCTTTTTAATGGGGGGTTGAGCCCCCTCAAAAAAAACAAGATAGCAAGGCTCCAAGTTGCAGAAGACCAAGCACTGAAGCCTGCATGTCCAGCCATACCTCTGAAGTGTACCTCATTATGAAGAACGTTCCTATTTGGTGTCTTTAAAGTTTCATGTTCCTTAAAGTTCCACATTGAAGTACCTGGCAAACATTCAGCATTAGGATTTTTTTTGTTAACAGAATAATATTACACTATCAGAAGAATGTTTCATAAGTACAAAATAGCACATTTTAACCATGCAGTTGGCTTTCTAGATTAAGTTGTGGGTGGTAAGTCTGAAAACTCAAGTGTCTACCATTATTTTGAAACTTCAACCATCAATGATTTGCCAAAAAAACACCATAGAGGCAAAAACCTGTACAGATGACATGTATGCAACCATCTAAAGCAGTGGCGGCTGGTGACTTCAAATCAAAGGGGGGCTGCAGGAGACAGTTGAATGGGTGGGGCCAATGGGAAGTGGTGCAGCCAACTAGAAAGGGGTGGAGCTATGCTCAAAACCATAAAAAACTGGAACTTTAATTAAATATGCTGCCCTGGGTGTCAAACCGCCATTATGAGAGTCCAATCAAGACCAAACGAAGTGCAGAAGAAAAAAAATATTTCAATGCCTGGCTGTATGACAGCTTACTTAATATCTAGATGGATACAAAAAGGTTGTGAGGCATGAAAAAATAAATTACTTTTTAAATACATTACTGGAATGCCAGTCAAAATCAAGTATAAGAAAAACAAGCAGCACTCAACTCAAACCACTTCTCCTTGCACTGCTGATCTAATTATAATTTATATTCAGCTTAAAAGTGCCAAGTAACATGCTGAAAGTAGCAATCTCTGTGATACCGGCTTTAAGCCCAACACCATACTCATGGATGATTTCGACTACCCCTCCATTAACTGGGAAGCTTACATGACCACTAACATGTAGGCTGAAAGAATTCTAGACTTTGTCAATGTAAATTCCCTGGAGTAGCTAGTCTATATTCCCAGTAGGAGTACAAATATCCTAGACCTGGTACTCACAAACATGGGGAATCATTGCACCCCCACCTTCAAGTGTCATGCCCTTACTGGTCAGATTAGATCACAAAACAGTGTCCTTTGAAATAAATATAAAACTAGCACCCCCATCTAACTCCAGAACCTTTAAGAACTTTTTGAAGGCTACCTTCCTCCTATTATGTGATGACATAGCTAATTTCCAAGCTCCCCCAAACTAAGAAAATACCAAGAAAATATGGGGGCCTATGCAGACGTGCAAACAAAATCATTGTACAACCACATAAACAGCTGCGGAGAAGTGGTAATACCAGATCAAGATAAACCTGCAAAAACAAGCCATCCTAGTGGACCTCTGGTATAAATAGTTTGTGCAACAATAGAAAGAAAATCCTGTCCAGAAGTAGGAGAGGACATAGACTGCAGGGAAAAATCTCTCTCATTAGTTTAAACAAGCAAATCAAGAGACTAGTCACATTTTCAAAAGCCAACTCCAAGGCAAAAATAGCCTCCCAAGCAAAGAATAACCATAAGGCATTTTTCAGTTATGTCCACAATCTTAAGGGCAACACCCAACAATGTAAAGAGTTAGTTGTAAATGGTATCACCTACACCCAGCCAGAAGATAAAGTAAATCTGCTGACTGATAAATTCAGCTTGAATTTTACACAACTCAAAAACAAAACCACAAACTGATAAATACCACCATTGCAGGTCGCTGCACCTCTAAAAAGCTCCTAGTAATCCAGAGGTTATATTCAGGACTCCTAATAACCCAAAAAATGTCTGTAAAGAATGCCAATAAATGAAAATACCAAACAGGAATTTTATTAAGCTTAAAACCAAGCTTTTCGTCGGCGCTCTGCACCAACTTCTTCAGAAAGCAAACTAAAAACAAAGAACAATACATCTGTCCCATTATTTAAGCATCATAGCTCCACTCAAACACTCCCCCTTGTGGACACACCTGAAAATTGCACATCAATGCACTTAAAAAGATTGTATACATGCTATGTTGGTGGCGTAAATTTAGAGCATTAGTTTGATTACAGATATTCAGGGCTGGTCATGTTGATCTTACAAATGGTGATGCACAGTTTTTCTCTGGTTAATTTTTTTAAGTGCATTGATGTGCAGTTTTCAGGTGTGTCCACAAGGGGGAGTGTTTGAGTGGAGCTATGATGCTTAAATAATGGGACAGATATATTGTTCTTTGTTTTTAGTTTGCTTTCTGAAGAAGTTGGTGCAGAGCACCGACGAAAAGCTTGGTTTTAAGCTTAATAAAATTCTTGTTTGGTATTTTCATTTATTGGCATTCTTTACAGACATTTTTTGGATTGTTAGGAGTCCTGAATATAACCTCTGGATTACTAGGAGCTTTTTAGAGGTGCAGCGACCTGCAACGGTGGTATTTATCAGTTTGTGGTTTTGTTTTTGAGTTGTGCAGAAAGTCTTCATGTCTTCCGCCACGCAGGAAGCTAGTGGCACCTCAGATCCAGGGGATTTAACGATACTTATAAACCTTCTCATGGAAAAGGTTGAACATCTTTCACAGCGAATGGATGGACTTTTGCAAAGTGATGCTGTGAATCCTGTAGTGCGACCCCCCAGTGGACTGTCGACTGAATCCCCCTTTATGATACCGGCTAGTGGAGCCAGAGCAGAGCTGGGAGCCGTCATTTCCAATGGCTCTAATGATCTACACAATCAGGATGGCGGCAACAATCCTATGGGATCCATGAGAGGACACAGGAGCCCATTAAATAACATAGGAGCTTCTGCATCTAGACTTGGCGAGGTGGGGACTCTGAGGAGGGACTATACAGACTTGAACTTAAATAATTGGCTGAATCGACCCTTTTGTTTTTATAATGGAGAGGATACCACCAACAAAGACACTTTTACTGAAGATCTTCCTGACTTGCCCACTAAACTCAACCAATTTGATCAAAAATTATTGAGGCTCAGAAAACTACAACTAGAGGTCTCTTATTTTGGGGAATGCCGACGTGCGAAGATTGTCCCGAAGGGTCTTCGCTCATGGCAATATCCCACAGGGTTGGAGGAAGGGTCGAAATTCCATCTCGACCTTTTGTCACTTTTTGATAGACATGGGAACAAATTAATCAATCTGATTTGCTCCCACTACCAGGAAGCTATCAATCAATTAACCATGGACCTTTCTAGCCTGGATGAGGAAATAAAGTTGGATATCCATTTTTCCAGGTATCGCTACGAATACGAGAGAGTCTTCAACAGCATCGACCAACATATTTCTAAGATGACTACAACTAAAATTAAAAAATTAAAGAGGGACATAAAAGCTTACAAAGATGGGGCAGCTTACCCCAAACCCCCTAAATCTCAAGGGAACTTTTTAGGGAACAGCAGAGAAACTACGGGGATCGATTCAGTTTTGGTTGATACCAACCAACCTACGCACCACCGTGAAGCGGAGAATGGGCCTTCGGCAAGGCGAATAAACCATAGACCTTCAACCGAAGGAGAGGTTATCATTGGGTCTGGTCTTAACCAGGTCCAGCCAGCATCTGAAGCCCACGATGTAAATTTTCATGCCCAAGCCTCATCTCCACAACAAACGTCGAACCGCACGACGAGGAACAAATACAAAATGAGGAGGAATTGATGGACGACTGTTTAGCCATTCCTTCTCCCCCTATTCAAGCATTGGAGATCCTTTACAATGCAGGCAAAGATTTCAAAATTTACAATTTTTCTCAGTTTGCTTTTTCCCAACCTTTAGTGGACATTTTGGCTAAAGGGTTATCTTTTGTACCCTCTAGTCGGGCTAATGTTGGGAGGTCGATTTTGGACCTGAAATTATTTGTGAGAAAGTTGAATTTGACATTATTGTTGGGTAATTCACAAAGACCCAAGAACTTTTTTCACATACCTAGCACTTTCAACCCACCTCTTTTACCAACTGTTGGAGTTTTCGAACAACTGTGTGATCTAGATATCCGTCACCTCCTTAATTCAAGGCGACCAGCCCAATTTAATGTCACCAGAGAGGAGAAGGGCCTGTTGGAAGCTCTCAAGTCTGCACCGGTTAGACTGATGCAGCCTGATAAGGGAGGTGGATTGGTAGCTATGGACTTGGACGACTATAATGACAAGATGTTGGCCATCTTGGCCTCTAATACCTATCATGAAGTCTCTAGCAATGAGTTAAATGTAAATATGAGCCATATCCGGTCATTTTTTGAGGAGATGTTCATCAATGGCTTAATTGATGTGGATATATACAATTATATCATTGTTGTATCACCTAAGATACCAGTTTTGTTTGGGAACCCCAAGATACACAAGAATATATATGACCCACCTATGCGGCAACTAGTTAGCGCTAGAGGGAGTATAACCTATGCAGCCGCTAAGGTGGTGGACAATATTCTCAAGAAGTACGTGTATCGTGTTCCACATATTTTGAGAGATTCTTGGGCTTTTCTAGAAAAGGTGGGTTCCGTCCCATTCAATGCTGATAGTTGCCTCTTGACGATCGATGTGGTTGATCTATATTCATCTATTCCCCACCTCGTGGCAGTCGAGTGGATTCAATTGGAATTGGGCTTCCATCATGCTCCGACAGAAGAGATCTCACTGGTCAGTGAGTTATTGGATATTATTCTCACTTGCAACTTTTTCTCATTCAACAACCGGTGGTTCCATCAATTGGTTGGTGTTCCCATGGGATCACCTTGCGGAGCCAGCGTGGCGAATTTAGTAATGGCCCATTGGGAGAGGGTGTTCATTTTATGCAATTTCCTAGTCCAAGAGAAAGTGTCGTTATACACTAGGTTCTTGGACGATATTTTTATCATCCTCAATGGTTCACAAGATGATGCAAATACCTTGGTGACTTTTTTTAATGGTTCTACCGAATTCTTGAAATTTACATGTAATTTTGCAACTGATAAGATAGGCTATTTGGATGTAGAAATTGAGAAAGATAGGACCATGAATCACTTTGTGGCTAATATACATCGGAAGCCGACATTTTCAAATTCATACCTACACTTCGACAGTGAACATCCAATCCACCAAAAGAGGGCTATTGTGAAGGGCCAATTTGTTCGAGTGGCCCGCATGATTTCAGAAGATAAAAAATTTTATGACGAGTGCAGGTTTATCGTTGACATGTTTGTTAGTAGAGGGTATCCTGCAGATTTCGTCACAGATTTAAGCTTGGAAGTGCAAGGTAAGAGGTCCAATGGTCATTTTAGCCCCATTTTGGGGAACTTGAACAGCGGGTCATCAGGCTTGCCTCGTCCTGCTCGTGAGTCCGATAACTTCAACTATAATTTTATAATTACTTACAACTTGGACGCAACTGACATTGTGTCCATCATAAGGAAGAATTGGTGTTTATTAACCACTGAGTCAACAGGAGTACCTGGGCTGGCATTGTACCCTAAGGTCACTTTCAGGAGGGGCCTCAACATCAAAAATATTTTGGAGTCTAAAATATCTGGTACCTCCCCCAGATCTGGGATGTACAAGTGTAACATGTGCAGGTACTGTAGATATGTTAAAGCAAGCACGGCCTTTTCCAATAAGGACAAGAAGTTTCTTATTCAAGGAAGATTCAATTGTGCTAGCAATCGGGTGGTGTATTTGGCCCAGTGTTCTGTTTGCCCTGGCTTCTATGTTGGCAAGACCGACAGGAAGCTACAAGAACGGTTATATGAACACTTATATGCCATCAAGAAGGGGAAAGTAGACAATGCGCTGGCTAAACACATTCTAGACAACCCAGGTCATGAATTTTCATTTTTGGTGATTGACCAACTTTGTGATGGAGGCACAGGGGGTCCTGATTCTCTGAGACTTGAATGCAAGGAGTTGATGTGGCAACTCAGATTGGAAGCTTACCACCTACCTGGACTAAACAGCATGCTTTCTATTAGTTGCTTTCTTAAACTGAGAAGCCTAGTTAGGTGAAGCTTCTTAGACTGATTTAATCCCCTTGGGAATGACCACCTTTTTAGCTATTTTATAGGGATTGTTTCTTTCTTCGTTTTTTGATTGTTAAAATGGTTTAGTGCTACTTTGTTATTATTGGTTTTATTTTTTAATGTCTTTATCAATGGTTACATTGTGATCCATTATTTTAAGCAGGGGATGTGTAGTTTGATCGTTCATCAGAATAGTCTTTTATGTAAGGGACGTCAGCCTCCTAGTACCAGCCGCTACACACAATATACAATCAATATATAATATATAACTTACTTTTTTTTTTTTTGCTACTAATATTGCTACTATTATCAGATGGTTATGATAACAACATAACAATGTTAAGCATACATTTCCAAGGTATACTCATAGATGTATTTTGTATATTTTATATCAACTTATGGTTTGTAGTCTTCCATCGAGTTGTGTTACCATCTGAATGGCATTTTGATTTATTTACATGTTTTTTTTAAAACAGGTGCTACACACATATACTTTTCCTGGGTTTACCACTTGTGTGTTTATAGTGTCTACCAGGTATTTAAGATTATATACATGCTATGTTGGTGGCGTAAATTTAGAGCATTAGTTTGATTACAGATATTCAGGGCTGGTCATGTTGATCTTATACAAATGGTGATGCACAGTTTTTCTGTGGTTAAGTTTTTTAAGTGCATTGATGTGCAATTTTCAGGTGTGTCCACAAGGGGGAGTGCTTGTAAAGCAGTCAGAAATGGTGGTTTTCTAATTAAAATAAATAAATAAAACAGAACTCGACGAGCATGTGCTGCTCAATTTCCGGGACTTTGCGAGTCGGTTGGAGCACAATACATCAAGTTGTTGTCAAAAAAAAGTAATACATGTGTTTTATTTTTTATTCGCATGTAAATGTCCAAAACTTGAATCTTTTTGCTGGGAGGGCTGCAGTCCTGCAGTCCGGTGGCACGAGCCACCACTGATCTAAAGACATGAAGTCTGAGAAAAACAAACACACTGCTAATCAGAGATTAGCATAACTTCGGCGATTGTCACAAAAAAGTCAGAACTAAGACCCACGAAGGGAAGAAAAGAAACACTCGAACAGGAAAACAACTCAGTGATTTGCAACATGGAGATTACAGGAACCCAAAACAAATGACTAGAAGGAACAGATTAAAACTAAGTGCTAGCATGAGCAGTGTTAAGGGCATGAAATCAAAATAAACCAAGTCTGCTGTACCATCCAATTCCATCCTTATTCAAAGCTCTTTCTTTTCCGAACTGAAGACAAGAATAAAGTCAAACATTTACAGACAAAAATAAAAGGAACAGTGTCTTATTATGAGACATTAACAACCAGAGGCAGAACAGTCATATCATATATCTCCGAGGGAAAAAAAAAATAACGAAGAAAAGGTGATAGGAGAAGCCATTCCATGGGAAAGAAACATCACCAGACAAGGAGAAAACCCTGAGGCCATGGACTGTAACAGGGAGGAATTAGCAAGCATAAAACAGCAGCAACATACTATCCAATATTTGAGGGAGGAAGGAAAGGAACTAGATAAAGAGAAACTACAAATTTGGATAAACAAGATGCAATAAAGAGAACAGAGAATAGATTAATAAATTGCCTTACAGCTCAATAAAAAGGATCTTTCATCTTACCTTTTTGGTGGCAAATGAGATCTGAGAATTTAGAGGTAGTGTGGTGCATTATGGAAAGAAGGAGGAGCTCGAGATAAGGATCTGAAGTCTGGAAAATGTGGCCGAGTCAGATCTGAGGATCAGATGCATACCCCATCAGTGAGGAACAATGAGAAGGACAACATCATATCAAGTATGATGGTCAGTGAGGGACAGACTGTGAAGAGAAGAAGCATTGCAGGCACAGCATCCTTCATAGCAGGATTGTATGCTTTATTACTTGTGTTTGAAGGATGAGGGGGGCAGTGATATAATGTGTGCACACTCACAGCCTCATGCATAATAATGTGATATATCTGTCTTCCCTCTCTTGTTCAACACACATATGTGTGTGCCAGTGTCACTACCCAGTCTTCAGAATGTATGGCACAGAGCCAACCTGACATCCTCCCTCTACAGTATGCAAGCTGGCCATCAGCCACTAAAGACCTCTCCTGGTAATGGCCATTCAGATTCCCAGGCCACTAACATTGCATGTGGATACCCTGTTCCACCACCAATGACAGAATAGAAAATGATTGTTTTGAAAGCCAAATTCAGGGGTTCATAGGTTCATAGGTAGGTACTAGGCTATTGGCCCTAGGGCCTATATAAACCTAGCCAAAAGGTACCCTGGCTTTCGCCACTCAAGAAAATTATTTTCCTGTGCCACAGTCGAGCAGAGCCACAGAAGTGATCCCCGAGGTGAATTTCCTATCCCCCATCCAATCATCAAGATTTTTCTTGAACAGTGCTAATAAGGAGCTTTGTTTGATATAGATAGGTAGTTTGTTCCAAAGTATGGGAAGTCTCTGGGACAGGAATCTATCCCTCCAGCATGTTCTGCTTATTGTGGTGACAAGGTTTAGGGCCCTAGAGCATGTAGCTCATAGGGATTGGGATTTCTTTAAGTGGAGCATGTCTAAAAGCTCTGGGTTTGACACAGCTTTGTGTGTTAGGCAGAGATCGCCTCTGAGTAGGCGATATGCGACGGAGTAAAGCTGCAGTTTTTTGAGATGGTCTGCGTAGGGTATCTGTTTGAGGTCAGTAATCCTCTTTGTGAGGTATTTCTGCAGCATTTCCAGTTGTTGTAGATGTCTTGTGAGGTACATACCAAAAGGGACATTGTACTCTATAATGGGTCTAATAACTGACGAGTAGAGGGGAACAATGACCTCTTTTTTCCTGGATGAGAAACCTTTTTTAATGAGGTGTGCCACGTAGAAGGATTTTCTGATTACTGTGGTGATGTGATTATCAAAGGAGAGACTACTGTCCACCTGTGTCCCAAGGTCTCTTATCACACTTTCAGTGTTAAGTAGACTACTGCCTATGTGGTAGTTCATGGGTACAGAGTTTTTACCAAAATGGATGACAATGCACTTTTTGGCATTGAGCTTGAGGCCATGGCTTTGACACCAGGCATCTGTCTCAGCGAGGCCCTTTTGTAGGATGTCCACATCTTTTGGAATTTTGATTATGGCCCTAGTTTGCAGTCATCTGTGAACTTCATTAGCCAAAGACCTTCTGTGTTAGCCTGTACTTCAGAGACGTAGATACCAAACAGGAGAGGACCCAGGACTGAACCCTGTGGTACTCCACTTGTCACTGGTCTGAAATTGGATTTGGAGTCTGCTACTTTCACAGTGTGGGTTCTGTCAGTGAGCCAGTTGGCAACCCATCTTGTGACATAGGGATTTATACCTAGTTTAGTGAGTTTGTCTATAATTCCAGAGTGGGGGATGGTGTTGAAAGCCTTGGTGAGATCTAGATAGGCTGTGTGAACCACCTTACCCTCATCTACAGCTTTGGTGACTGCTTCAAAGAAGTCTATCAGGTTTAGGAGACATGATCTGCCTTTTACAAACCTGAACTGGGTGGGGTCCTGAGTTTGGAGATTACCAGTGTCATTGTTTATAAGTTCCATGATGATACGTTCCATAGCCTTGCAGACCAGGTTCATTAGGCTAATGGGGTGGTAGTTTCTGGGGTCCGTGGAGGCTCCCCCTTTGTGGAGTGGGATAACCGTCGCTGTGTGCCATTCAGTGGGTACATAGCCTGAGGTGAGGCAATGATTGAACATGGTACTTAGGTGGGGTGCCAGTTCATTCTGTAGTTCATGTAGAACACAGCCTGGGATGTTGTCAGGTCCCATGGATGCTGTGTTCTTGGCTTTGGATAGTATGTTTTTTACCTGTGCAGCCGTGATTACAGGAACTCTGCATTCTTCTGGTATAGAGATGGGCTCTTTAGGGGATGATGGGGGGAAAGTTTGCACTGAACCTATCTGCCAGGATGTTGGTAATATCAGTTGGTTCTGTATATTTAGTGCCATTGTGCTGTAACTCAGAGCAGATCTGAGTGTTGCAATTGAGATTCTTGATATAGCTATAGAATGCTTTGTGGTTGTCTTTAGAGTCAGTGGCGATTTTGTTTTCGTAACTAGCTTTGGAGGATATTATGAGGGATCTCAGCTTCTTACTGAAGCTGACCAGGGAGTTTCTCAAATCATGGGATTTTACTCTTTTTTGCAACAGTTTCTTTCTTCTGTTGTAGAGTTTGTTTATAGCAGGGGACCACCAGATTGGCTTCCTTTTTTTGGAGGATAGCATCTTGGTTCTGTTAGGGATTGTACGATCCATGCACTCGTGTAAGTGCTTATAAAGTGCATTTGTGTAGGTTTCAGCAGTCATACCTCTATTGTCTGTCAGCATGGGTGTCGTGAAGTTTGTCGCTTCTGTCTTAAGAAGCGTGAAGTTGGCTTTGGAGAATTTTTTTACTGTGGTTTCCCTAATGGGGGGTGGGGGAGGGATATGGATATCTAGGGTGATTAGCTTGTGGTTGGATCTGACCAACGAGGAATTGACCTCTGGTGTGGAGCACCAGTTGCCCATGTTGGTAATAACCAGGTCTAGGATATTGCTGCCCCTGGTGGAGGTGTGGATAAGTTGATCCAAGGCATTGGAATTTATGAATTCCAGAAAATATTGAGCACAAGAGTTGGTACATGAGTAGTTTTCCCAGTTAATGGTGGGGTAGTTGAAATCACCCATTATTAGGGTGTTAGGTTGTACCCTAATATTTTCCAGTGTATCAAGAAATGAGGAGTGGGAATCCTGGGGCATGGTGGAGGATCTGTAGTAAGCTACAATTTTGACTGCGGTCTTGCCCAGAGTTAGTTGCACTTGGATAATCTCGGATGCATTATGCTGAGCAACTAGCCTGGAGGTGTGGATATCCTTAATGAATATGGACACGCCTCTGCCTTTAGTGTTTCGGTCCAGGTTAGGTGGCCGAAAGGTGTGGTATGAATTATAGCCTGGTAATTGCAGGGGTACTCTCTGGAGCCTTGAACCAGGTCTCTGTCACTACACAGATGTCGATGTTCTCCATTTTAAGGAGTGCCTCGAGTGAGTGCATTTTGAGGTTTAGACTTCTAGCATTGAGTAGCAATACCCTCAGATACTTCTTGCTTGTACCTGTTATGGTGGTGAATTTGTCATTTGAACCTTGCCTAAAAAAGGTAATATAGGGGAGGCTAGAGCCTCAGCCAGTATCCGGAATCCCAAGGGCGACAGGTGCAGGCCATCTCTGGCAAAGCATCGTGGTTTGTTGATCATGTCATCCCAGGCAGACAGATACTGGATCCCCTTAGAATGACACCAGAAGCTTAGCCAATTGTTGAAGTCAAGTCATTTTGTCCTTGTACTGTGGTATCATTCTGGGTGATGGCAGGATGCTACTCAGGGCTAGGGTCATACCTGCCTGGGCTACAAGATCGGACAGCTCCTCCATGTCCCTTTTCATGTAGTCCAGGGAGGTACATCTCAGGTCATTCACACCAATATGGACAATGACAGAGTCATTTTTGTACTTGTTGTGAAGTGACCTGAGTGCATGCATTATGTGGCGGATCCTGGCACCTGACAGGCAGCTGACAGTAACTTTCTCCTTGTTTAGCCTGGTGAGTGGAACATTAGTGTGCCTGACTATAGAGTCACTTTTGACTAGAGTGTTGGGTACGTTGTTATGCCTTATGTGCTGTGTTTGAGTGGCACACTGAGCTTTTGGGCTATGTGTAATTTGGGTTGGGTTGGGGGGGTGGAGGTTGCTTGTGTTTCTGCTTTGGAGGTCCCTGTTGCTTGGGCAGGTTTTTACTGAGAGCCTCTGCGAATGTAGGTGTGTGTTTTGTGTTTCTATGTTGCTTTTGGTGGTGTATGTTTTGAGGGACTATGTGCTGAGTGTGGTGTGGTGCATGTGTTTACCTTCTCCTCTTGACTGTCTAGTCCAGTCTTAAGTGAAGAGAGCTTTGCTTCCAGTTTGGCTATATAAGTGCATCTCTCACACTTAAGACTGTCATGAATAGGGACTTAGGATTTAATTATTCCCTGCTTGATGATATAGCACACTAGTGCCATGATTTCTTACTTAACGGAAATAAGGTCTTGTGGATATCACTTCTATAGAGCTTGTAAGGAAACTATTATTATCTCCAGGATGTTGATATATATAACTGGGACTCCTAACTACACTACTTCCTCTGTGGCTTGTGGGCCAGGCAGTGTTACGTATCCACATCCGTGGTCAAAGTTGTTCTGAGGGAAAGCAGAACAAATTATTTGCCCACTGTGTGGAGGAATGGCTAGGATGGGAAGCAATGGGATAAAAATGGAGAAGATCATTTGAATTGATAGCTGTTGACTAGGACATCCTTTGATAATGACTTGGTTGTAATGAAATTGAAAGAATATTTTCTTCTAGTCACCTCCACTCAGTGATGGTCAGGTTGGGAGTTATGGTTTCTAGTGAATTACCTGGAGATGTGAGCATCCGTGCAGATGGCCACAGCCTTTGAGTCAGTTTCCTTACTTGTCCCTAGGTGGTCAAGCCTGATAATTCTGAGGAGATTCGTGCTGTTCCTTGCTGTTTATGGTGTGGGCCTGTGAAGAATCAATTATCTCCACTAACTCTTCTACATCTCCTTGAAGGAGAGTTGTGGATGTGAAACTTCACTTGTACTGGTGAAGGTTTATCTCTTATCTTCATATTAATATGCTTTGTCCAGAGATCCTGGCCCTGTCTGCTCTTTCAGAGCTTTGTCTTCGAGGGGCTAGGATTATTGAAATGATGCATCTTGAGGAAGATGTAGGAATGCCAGTTGGGTGCACCTTTCTCATGTTAAATATAAGAGCACATAAAACCAACTATAAGCAAACAAAAATGCCAGCTAATAAACCAGTGAATCAATGCAAATGTTTATTCCAGTGACTGAGAGTAACAAGCAGGACTGGTTTCACCTCACAGCTCCATTAGTATATCTAAAACATCACAATCAGCTACTAAATATTCTTCCTGTTACATGATGGACTTGACCACTGATTTTAGCAGATCATGAGAAGTGTATATACTTTTACAAAATACATATATTTATTATGCATCATTCAAACATGGTGAAAATAAATCTCCACATTTGGCAATCTATCTGTGTTCTTTGACATTTCAAATCTCACACCTTGCAATGTTAGACACTAGAGCTCACAGACAAGCATCAATCTCTGTAAGTGTAAAAAGAACATCATTGTGTTTATGTAAGGCATTTGTAAATCATTTACATGGCATGAAATTCTCCCTTATCTGAAATATAAGTGTGTATGACATCTGCCCTACATAGAAAGCAACACAGAAACATACTTAGATAAATAAGTCATGCAGTCTCACATGTAATTCAATTAATAATAATGAAGGCAATGTGGGTATTTTTAGTACAAAAAATTATGTTCTGTAACACTAGACCAATGACCACATGAGAAACCGTCTTCCTCAATAGAGAACCTAGCTAATTCTCTTCCATCATTCCTTATATGTTTACATAAACGTAGTGACAGTACTCTGTCCTTTATATAACTAAACATGCAAGTAAGTGGCACTGTATTATGGAATAATCTATCATTAGTTAATCTAGACCTATGCTTATCTTACTTATTTCTGATCTTACTAATATCGGTACGATATGACAGAATAAACGTAAATACATCCATAGATGTATTTGATTGTGTAGCATTCCTAAGTGTAAGCAATTCATCCCTTGAGATCTGATTGGGATTGCATATTTATTTAGCATTTGATGTTTAAGGCATGCCGGCAAAGTCATGATATGAAACCACTTCTGCTGGTTGCTCTCTGTCACTTGAATTAATTCAATGACGAGTCCACTGGCATTTTGATTGTTTTTATATGCAGCCACCTTATGCTGCTTCTTTGATATACTGAGCATGTTCAGTGGGAACAGATAAAGCCTTTGGCTATAACCTGCAAGTCCCTGCAATGGCTGATGATCTACTAAAACAGCTCTAGACGTCCTAAGAGGCAACAAATAACTAGTAACTCTCATTTTCAAGGAGCACATTGGATGATTGGGTAAATGTAAGTGAAGCTTAATCATCAACAGGAGAATAGAACAAAAAACAAAACAAAAGAAACAAAGGCTCAACCCATAAAAAATTAATTTACCATTAATAGATAAGTAAATAATGCAAACAAACAATGCACCATGCTTACTTTTAGGAACCTAAAAAAAAAACACTTTGCTAGAATCTACCATTGCTAGAATCTCCTTGTGTTCTGACTGACTGTGCTTCTCAAACAATCTGGAAATATAGAGCTGATAAGTATATTTTTTGGCACTTTTTAACTGTTCAGAGTTCTGCACTGTCTTAATTTTTGCTTGACTGAATTATTTATATAATTCCTGGCATTGTTTTTTGATACTCTAAGTGCCTTCACCTTGATTTCATCCTAATTTACTGCTTTCTGCACTTGTTTTAGTGATTTTTCAATTAAATTGCATTTATTTAAACTGTATTTGCTTTAATATTGCTACACACTCAAGTGTGCTAGCTTGCATTGCATTTTAATTGTTTTTAGTGTTGCTTTAGCTGCTTTTTTGTAATAAAATATGTTCTAAGTTTGTTTCCTGCCTTTCCTGTAACTAGTCTAATCCAGATACAGATATGTAGTATCCAGGACTGTTTGTAAGCTTCTGAGCCACCCAAAGCCTTTCTATGTTGCTAGCTTGCATTGCATTTGAATTGTTTTTAGTGTTGTTTTAGCTGCTTTTTTGTAATAAAATATGTTCTAAGTTTGTTTCCTGCCTTTCCTGTAACTAGTCTAATCCAGATACAGATACGTAGTATCCAGGACTGTTAGCCACCCAAAACCTTTCTATGTTGCTAGCTTGCATTGCATTTGAATTGTTTTTAGTGTTGTTTTAGCTGCTTTTTTGTAATAAAATATGTTCTAAGTTTGTTTCCTGCCTTTCCTGTAACTAGTCTAATCCAGATACAGATATGTAGTATCCAGGACTGTTTGTAAGCTTCTGAGCCACCCAAAGCCTTTCTGTGTTGGAGGAAAGCCTTCTAGCTTATCAGTGGGAGTGGTAAGCACTAGATAGCCCATCTACCAAAAGAGGAGTGGTTTCTGGCCCAGAGATTGTAGTTTATTGGCCATTTGGGCAGTTTTTCCATCTCTTTCAACTTTCTGGTTTAAAAGCCCGCGTTTGTGCTTGTTTCCCACCTTTTCTGTAACTAGACTAGTCCAGATACAGGTTTGCTGTATCCAGGACTGTTTGTAATCTTCTGAGCCCCCCCCCCAAGCTTTTCTGTGTTGGAGGGAAGCCTTCTAGCTTATCAGTGGGAGTGGTAAGCACTAGGTAGCCTATCTACCACAAGAGGAATGGTTTCTGGTCCAGAAACTGTAGTTTATTGACCATTTAGGCAGTTTTTCCATCTCTTTCAATTTTCTGGTTTAAAAGCCCACATTTGCCTGGGTTTGCAGTGGCACCAAGCTCAGGTAAACTATTACTGGTGCCAGAAAGTCTGCTCTTCAGTTTTCCCCTTAGATCTTGCTAGTTCTTTCTCTCTTGCACTTCAAATAGCCTAATCACTTTGCACTTAAACAGGTTTTTGTAGCTATTATTGTAGCACACCTAAGTGCCATCAGCACTAGTCATTCTTCATGGAAAAAGTTCCAGCACTTAGGAGCGATGACCACCCCTCCTGGCATGATTAAAGGGCAGCTCCCTGTGCTTTCTCCTATAAACCTGGTGCACTTGGGCATTCTGAAGCAGTGTAGCAACTGCCTCATGTACACAGACAACCCTCTCCTCTTACCTCCCAACACTCAGACTTGTGAGGGATGCACTTATATCACCAAATTGGAAGCTTTGCACTCTCCAGCCAAGACCGGACTAGCTGGTCAAGAGGAGAAGGTCAACACTTACACCACACCACATGGAACACATAGCCCTCTAGAACACCCACTATCACAGCTCTCACATAAAAACACAAACCACACACCAACCTTTGTGGAGGGTCTCAATAGAAATTTACCCAAACAGCAGAGACCTCCAAGATAGAAACGCACTCGACCACCACAACACAGCACAAATCACAGGACACATAGCTCACCTCCACAGTGTACCCCTCAACCTAAGCCCCTAAGGCTAAACACCTTGCCCAATACACTAATCATAGGTGGCTCAATAGTGAGGCACACAGATGTTCCATTCACTAGGTTTAATAAGGAGAAGCTGACAATCAGCTGTCTATCAGCTGCCAGAATCTGACATATAACACATGCACTCAGGTCACTCCACAACAAGTACAAGTATGACTCTGTCATTGTCCATGTAGGTGTGAATGACCTGAGACACACCCCCCCCCGGACTACATGAAAAGAGACGTGGTGGAGCTCTCAGATTATGTGGCCCAGGCAGGTATGACATTAGCTCTGAGCAGTATCCTACCAACACCCAGAATGATACTGCAGTACAAACAAAAATTATTGACTTCAACAATTGGCTAAGTTGCTGGTGTCATTCTAAGGGGATCCAGTATCTGTCTGCTTGGGATGACATGACTAACAGACTTCAATGCTTTGCCAGAGATGGCCTACATCTGTCACCTCTGGGTTTCCGGGTACTGGCTAAGGCTCTTGCCACCCTTTTAGTGCTTTTTTTAGGTGGTGTTCCAAAGACCAAATTACCTCTATAACAGCTATAAATAAATGCAATCTGAGGGTCATGCTGCTCCATGCTAGAAGTCTAAATCTCAAGATGCACTCCCTCAAAGCACTCCTCAAAATGGAGAACATCGACATTTGTGCTGTAACAGAAACCTGGTTTAAAGTGGCAGAAAGCACCCCTGCGCTACCAGGCTATAACTCATTCCACACCTTTTGGCCCCGAAACATGGACCGAAGCTCCAACGGCAGTGGTGTCTCCATATTCATAAAGGATATGCACACCTCCAAACTAGTAGCCAGGCATAAAGCATCTGCGATACTTCAGGTACAACTAACATTGGGTAAGACAGCGATCCAGGTCATAGCCATGTCCCCAGACTCTCACTCCACGTTCCTAAGCACCCTAGAATCTATCAAGGTCCAACCCAACAGTCAATTACTAGGAGGCTTCAAATACCTCTCCATCAAATGGGAAAACTGCTCAAGCACCAATATACTGGTCCAATGCCTCCTGGAATTCATCAGTTCCAATGCCCTGGACCAGTTCATTCTGACCCCATTAGAGGAAGCAACATCCTTGACCTGGTTATTACTAACATTGGCGACCATTGCTCTACACCAATAGTCAATCCCTCCCTGGTCAGATCCTACCATAAACTAATCACCATGGAAATCCCCATCTCACCCCCCCCCTCCCCGCAAAGGTAACCACCCTGAAAAACTTCTCCAAAGCTGACTTTGGACTCCTAAAAACAGAGGTGGCTAACTTCATGGCACCCATGCCAATGGAAAATAGTTGCATGACTGCCAAATCATACACCAATGCACTATCAAACACGTAATAAATGCATAGAACTAGCCATACCCAACAGAACCAAGACGCTCTCCTCCAATAAAAGGAAGCCACTCTGGTGGTCCCCTGCCATTAATAAACTCTACAATAGAAGGAAGAAACTGTTGCAGAAAAAGGTGAGTCCCAAGACTGGAAAAACTCCCTTATTAGCCTCAACAAAAAGCTGAGATTCCTCATCAAATCCTCTAAATCCAGCTATGAAGGCAGACAGCTTCAGTGCCAACTTTGCCCCTCTCTCCTCCCTAAAGGACCAATCGCAATACCAAAAGAATGCCAGGCACCCAGCATTACTGCAGTGCAGGTTAAAGCTACATTGTCCAAGGCCAAGAATACAGCTTTCATGGGGCCTGATAATATTTCTAGCTGCATTCTACATGAACTACAAAGTGAACTGGCACCACATCTGTGTGCCCTGTTCAGTCACAGCCTCACCTCAGGCTTTGTCCCTACCGAATGGCACACTGCTACAGTCATCCCTCTCCATAAAGGGAGAGTGACTACAGACCCTGGGAATTATTGCCCCATTAATCTGATGAGTCTGATATGTAAAGCTATGGAGCACATCTCATGGACCTGATTAACAAAGATATAGGAAAGCTCCAAACTCTAGACCCCATGCAATTTGGTTTTGTGAAAGGGAGATCATGCCTGCTCAACCTAGTTGACTTCTTTGAGTCAGTCACCAGGGCTGCGAATGAAGGTAAGGTAGTGCATACAGCCTACCTCAATCTGGCCAAGGCCTTTGATACCATTCCTCACTCAGGAATTATTGATAAACTCACCAAACTAGGCATCAACCCCAATATCACTAGATGGGTTGCAAATTGGCTCACAGATAGAACACACGGTGTGAAAGTAGCGGACTCCAAGTCAGACTGCTGACCAGTCATGAGTGGAGTCCCACAGGGATTGGTCCTGGGTTCTCTCCTGTTTGGCATCTACTTCTCAGAAGTCCAGACCAACACAAAGGGACTCTGACTGACCAAGTCTGCAGACGACTGTAAACTGGGAGCCATTATTAACTCCCCAAGTGATGCAGACATCCTACAAAAAGGCCTCACTGAGACCAATGACTGGTGTCAAAACCATGGTCTTAAGCTTAACGCCAAAAACATATGTTGTCATCCCCTTTGGTAAAAACTCAGTTCTCACTAATTACCACATCAATGGGAACCCACTGAACACTGAAGGCATTATAAGAGATTTGGGGATGCAGGTTGACAACAACTTTTCCTTTGACCATCACATTGCCACTGTGGTCAGAAAGTCCTTCTATGTGGCACATCTCATTACCAAGGGTTTTGCATCCAGGAAGAAAGAGGTCATCGTCTCTCTCTACTCTTCCCTCATTAGACCAATTATCGAGTATAAAGCCCCTTTTGGCATGTACCTCACTAGGCACCTGCAACAGGTGGAGAGGCCACAGAAGTACCTCACGAAGAGGATCCTAGGCGTTAAACACATGTCCTACATGGACAGATTCAAAAGACTCCAGATATTCTCTGTCTCATATCACCTACTTAGAGGTGATTTCTGCTTGACTTACAAAGCCATGTATGACCCAGCTCTGTTAGAAATGCTACATCTAAAAAATCCCAATCCAGAAACCTCACCCTCATTACCACAATCAATAGAACATGCTGGAGGGACAGGTTCCTCACCCTGAGACTGCCCATGCTCTGGACTAGACTTCCCATACATGTCAAGTAGAGCACCTCACTGTCCCTCTTCAACAGAAATCTTGATGAGTGGATGGATAATAGAAAGTTCACCCCGGGGATCACTCCAGTGGCTCTTGATAGAGGGACTGGGAACTAACGTCTGGCGTCACAATGCTAGGGTACGTCTATGGGCTAGGCTTGTAAAGACTCCAGGGCCTTTAGCCTAGTACACACCTATGATCCTATGAATTATAGTAACAGGAAAATAAAACTGTACTAAACTAACCTATAAAAGACTAAACTACATAAAGAAACAATTATGCCTAATGCAGTGAACTGTATACAATTTAATCTAAATTTAATATAAATAATGTGTGGTCCACAAACACGAAAACATATTTCCCAAAATATTCATTCCTAACACTATGTAACAATCTCATCTGCAACACAAAAAGTACTACATAACACAAAATCACTTAACATATACATGCAACCACACAACAAAACAGAAAAAGCTCAACCACAACACGAGATTAAAAACAGCCACAGTATGCACAACACCCACAAATCAACCTACACATAGCATTATAAATTAATGTAAATGAATAACACAACAATGCCACAAAACACAAAACACAATAGTACATAAACACAGCACAAAAGCACACTGATGCATAAGTGCATAAACAACAAAAACAGCATACGAACTACAACAATAAACATAAACAATAAATACACACACACACACACACACACACACACACACACACACACACACACACACACACACATACACACACAGAGGCAACCACTACAAAACAGTTATAAAATACAGATTACATTAGCACAGACCTACACCTATACCGTACGAACCTTTAATAAAACATCCTCAATAAAAATGTATATATGTACTTCATTTTTGAAGATGTCTATGAACTTCCATCATAATGAATAAATGAATAAATAAATAAATACCAAAGACAGTAATGATGAAACAACAAACAAACTAAAAATCACTAAATTATCCTACAAAAAAAAAGACTCTTAGACATGAATCCCACTACTAATCTATGCTGATGAAGGCACTTCCAAGACTACGAGGCTAGCCACAATGTCCAGTGAACACTGTTGCTGCATCACCATGTCTCAGATTAATCTTGTTTCTTACATCAACTTGAAACTTAAACCTATCAAGCTCATACAAAAAGTCATTAAAATAAAATAAAATAAAACTCTACATACAAAGTAATGCTAAATAAAATAAAATAAACTACCATAGTTTCTCTATATACCTATGACTAATAGCAGCTATGATACTCCAGCTCTACAGGACACTAAAGAAGCATTCCTTGACTAACTAAGCAAAAAATAAGTAAAATATACTATTACTACTACTACTACTACTAATAATAATAATAATAATAATAATAATAATAATAATAATAATGACAATAACCAGGATTTGCTACATGATCTCTCACTCATAAAACTCTAGGTATTGCTCTTATGACACCAGGTGAAGCCTGGGGTAGCAGGCATATGATGGGACAGTGCAGCATGGTACTGGGGTCAGCAATGCCAAGGCAACTGGAATCTTAAGACAGGGAATCGGGTAAGGTATTCCCAGATAGGCTCAACCCTCTCAAGCAACGTTTCTCAAGGGTCACTTGAAAAACTAGCTTGAGTTTTCGGGGAGGGTAGAAATGTGACACCAGGGAAATACTGCCAGTCCAGCTATATGGAATTTTGTAACTAATTATATGTCACTTGAAAATATTAATATGATTTATATAGAAATGTGACACTGCCAGCCCAGCTATCTGGAATATTGTATATAATCATATGCCATTTGTGAATATTAATATGATTCATATGCTTGTCTTGCAAATGTAAGAGAACTGTATGTTATTGTATATTAAACTACTGGTGTAGAAGTGTGTGCTGAACTGTATGTTATGTACTGAGCTTCAAGAATGTAACCACAGTGTACCCTACAGGAAAAGAACAGAAATGTATATAAACTATATATCTGTGCAAACGTATGTTTTAATAGTAGAAGCTGAAACATACAGAGTTAACTTGCCAAATATCAAGAAAATAAGTAGATATTAAAAGTGATTTATGATATGATGTGCTATAAAAAGTAACTTCAGTGCAGCAAGCAGACACAATGTCTGGAGCTAGAAGTTTTTCGATCGTCTTGAAAGTAATTTTAATTACTAGGTTTAAAATGTAAAGTGCTTTATTGCCTCCTAGCAGCTGCAGATCTGAGAGATATGTAGTTAGCCTGGGAACTGAAGGCAGGTGACAAAGAGTGATGTCATCTGAGTTAACCCAGCAGTAATGCTGATTATTAACTTAAGAACTTTCTCAGAGAAAGTCTGGGCATTTTGTAGCTTGTCTTGGATCTAGAAACATCCATTCAGCACTTCTCGTCTGCATTTGCCTTGCTCTGTAAGTAAGTTATTTATGGTATAGTATATTTTTAATATAGATAGGAATATAGTGAAGATTAGTTTAGATGTTTTCTGTATTTATTTGAGACTGTCCTGCATTTTTTTTAAATATTTCCTTTGATTCTGAACTCTGTGGTTACTGTGTTGTTTGAGTATTATCTTGTTATTTTATTATTTATTATTAAATATATTTAAACCTTTTAATTATGCCTGGTTTGTTTAGACATATTTAAGCTCTTAGAGTACTTGCATAATTATTTGGTGACACTGTACAGGCCACTCCTAAATAGCCTTGAAAGTCTTGGTCACACTTACTATTTGGATAATAGTAACATTACACAGTAACATTGAACACCCTTTGGTAAGGGCCTTATAGTAGCTGATAAGTAAGGGTGGCTGGTGGCAACTGGTACTATGTTATACTCTGGGTAGAAGGGGGCATAGCTAATAAACCTGTGCCAGCCTTTCCCATGTGTGTGTGTGTGTGTGTGTGTGTGTGTGTTTGTATATCAATCAAATCTCAAAGAGTGTGTCAGCTTCTTGGGCAGGGATATGAAGCACTGGTTGGACAGAGAGGGTGCTGGAGGTCTTAGCTTGGCCACTTGACTGAGATATTACCCCTACTGCTGTGCCAGTAGGGAGTCTTATTGGGGATCTGGAGAAAGAGGCAGAAACCAGTCCCAGACTGACTGTGAACTCTGTGTGCTCTTATAGGTTCATAGGTTCATAGGTAGGTACTAGGCTATCAGCCCAAGGGCCTACATAAGCCTAGACAACAAGGTTCCCTGGCTTACGCCACCCAAGAAAGTTATTTTCCTGTGCCACTGTCGAGCAGAGTCACAGAAGTGATCACTGGGGTTTATTTCCTATTTCCCATCCACTCATCAAGATTTTTCTTGAAGAGTGCTAATGAAGAACTTTGCTTGACATAGATGGGTAGCCTGTTCCAGAGTATGGGAAGTCTCTGGGACAACAATCTATACCTCCAGCATGTCCTGTTTATTGTGGTGACAAGTTTAGGTCCCTGGAGCATGTAGCTCGGAGGGATTGGGATTTCTTTAGGTGTAGCATGTCCAACAGCTCTGGGTTTGACATAGCTTTATATGTTAGGCAGAGATCACCTTGGAGTAGGCGATATGCTACGGAGTAAAGCTGGAGTTTTTTGAGGCGGTCAGTGTAGGGCATTTGTTTGAGGCCAGTAATCCTATTTGTGAGGTACTTCTGTGGCCTTTCCAGCTGCTGCAGATGTCTTGTGAGGTACATTCCAAAAGGGGCGTTGTACTCTATAATGGGTCTAATGGGTGTTGAGTAGAGGGGAACAATGACCTCTTTTTTCCTGGATGAGAACCCTTTTATGATGAGGTGTGCCATGTAGAAGGACTTCCTGACTACTGTGGCGATGTGACTATCAAAGGAAAGACTACTGTCCACCTGGGCCCCAAGGTCTCTTATCACACTTTTGGTGTTAAGTAGATTGCTGCCTATGTGGTAGTTCATGGGTACAGAGTTTTTACCAAAGGGGATGACACTGTACTTTTTGGCATTGAGCTTTCTTAAGGGAAATTGTACTTTACTGTGTGTGTACTTGTCATCCTCCCAATGTGTACATCCCTCACTGGTACTAGTGGTGAGGATTGAGGCTCCTTGATTACTGGGCCATTGCAGGGGCATCACAGCTCTAATAATGCTCACTATGTAAAAATACTGCAAAGCTGTAGTCCATTGAAATCAATGGAAAGCAGTCTGAACACAAAAGGCTATACAGAAAAATGGTAAAATGGAACATATTAGGGTCTTATATATAATAAATAAAATATCTGGTAAGCTGGAAAAATGGAACTTATTTTGTGATGAGTGACTTTACTACTCATCACAAAGCTTTTCTTAAATCACATAATACTAGATATTTAATTTACTATACCACAGGCCTCATTATATTCCATATCTTTTGGGGTATTAAAATCAGCAAGGATCTAAGTTGTGATCTACGCTTATTGGAAGTGATAAGACCATGCTACAAAGATTCTGAAAAAACATCTTATAGACAATATGTAGACTGGATGTTAGGGTCTTGTTTCCAATGTATAAATCTGTGATTAAAACAACAGTGGATTATGGTGTATCAGTCTATAGCTACAATACTTCTCAGCTAACCAGATGAAAAAGAATATAAAAGTATTTTACTAGACAAATTAAGGGTATTATGTAGCTCAGACATAAAAAAAAACAAGCAGAAGAAAATGTCTTTGTTCACCATTAATTATAGGTAGTTAAGGGTGACCTTATTTTAATTTTTAAACGTATGCATAATGATATGTATTTTGGACTATCACTGTGGTTTCCATATTGCATTCCATACTCATAATGCTCTTTGGAGAAAATTACCAACAAAGAAAATTATTTTTACAAGGTCAGAGTAGCATAAACTATAATATAAATTTGTAAAGTTCTGTGGAATAGCGATAGGACACCGCATTCTGAATTATTGTAATTTAGCATCATTCATGGTCAATACATGTTATATTAACAAATCACAACAATAGTCAAACCCAGTCTTGTACAGATGAGCAATAATCACTTGGAGAAATTAGCAATTCATGGGAATAATCAAAACATGACAAGTTTCTATGTATATGTAATGTACAATACTTAGAGATAAGTATCAAATAATACTGCTATAAACAATTGCATAACTAATAATTCAAATGAATGGTAGCAAAGTTTTTTTGTTTTTTTTTTTTTGTTTTGTTTTTTGTTTTTTTTTTTGTTAAGGTATCAATCCATAGTGAATTTTCTGGTTCCAGAGCATTTCTGTATAGCACAGTCAGACACATAAGGAAAGGGCAGATAAGAAGGCAGAGGTGTGGTGGAATGCAGAGGAGATCTATATAACAGATGTCCTATGCAGCTCGACTAAAGAAACTCCAGCTCTACTCAGTTGCTTACCGCCTACTCAGAGGCGATCTATGCCTGATGTACAAAGCCATGTCAAACCCAGAATTAATGGACATGCTCCACCTCAAAAAATCAAAGTCCCTTAGAGCTACACGCTCCAGGGACCTAAAACTCAGCACAAAAATAAATAGGACATACTGGAGGGACAGGTTCATTTCCCAGAGGCTCCCCTCACTCTGGAATAGAATCCCAATTCATGTTAGACATAGCCCCTCGCTGACCCTCTTCAAATTGGACGCATGGATGGGAAATCGCAAATTCACCCCTGGGATCTCTCCTGTGTCCCAGCTAGACAGAGGCACAGTAAATTAATCTTAAAAGGGTACCTTCTGTGACCTACTACAGAGGCACAGTAGGCTAATCTAATAGGGAGGTGGAAGCCAAATGCACTCTGGCTAGGCTTATAAATGCCATAGGGCAGACAGCCTAGTATCTACCTATGAACCTATGAACCTATAATGATTTGTCACTCCGCAGTATGGAAATATTAAAAGAATAATGAGACAGCTGCTGGTAAACTAGTAACTACAAAAAGGAAGTTAGATGCTGAAATATGATTACAGGCTTATGGCGAAAGAGAACATCAAGAAACTCAGCTGTATCACCTAGCACTAATGGGAGGCAAACAATGTTCCCCATTAAGTAGATTTTCCCCATGTCTCCCAGGTGAAAATTTGCAATCACTGATTTAGTCAACAAAAACAGTTTTACAGGTTGTTAGGGATGTATTCTTCTTGACATTAAGGGCGAACTCTTCTACGAATGAGAAATAAATTGTATTAGGTATCTATTATGACATCTGATGTCTTTGATATGGTAGTCTAGCTTTAGTTATATTCAAAATAGCACAACTGATCAATATAAAAGTAAGTGGAGGAAAGGTGTTTTAGGAATGGGCTTGGCAATAATGCTAGAGTTTTTACAGGGTTAACAGTTAAAGAGTTTTGATTTTTATTAAGTGAAGTGAAAGAAAGGGCATCCAAAGTACTGCAGTAATGTAGAAATGAAACCAATGAATTGTAATGAAAAGAAAATAGGTGATGTGTCCAGGAGGATTTTTTTTTTATTTTTTTCTTCCTAAAATATTACAGAAAAGAACACAAGATAACTATAGAGTAGGTATGAGTTTGGTAATGGGTGAATTTATTGATAGTTAGTTGACTGTTTAAAGGACTTAATATGAGATAGCCCATTAGAAAAGCTGTAGCTTCAAAGCAAGTGAGGGCTGTTTGGACAGTTTAAGAGCTAGATAATAATGAGAAAAAACAATGGGTATAAAACTTTGTAGTAAGCTGTCTGTAGCATACTGAATGTAGTAGCAGAAAAGATGTGTTAAAGTCTAGTTTCCAAATAGGAGCTTTAATGTGGCTATATCCACTGTCTGACTTGCACTTTGACAAAAGATATGTTCTACTTTTGTTCTAGCCTTAACTATTTCCTGGAAGCAACGTCTTTCTACCTTTAACCATTAGATGGTCATTGGGCATACTTGTATTTGTTCTACTAGCCAGTTTTGATGTATAACTGTGAATCCATTTATATGTAATATGTGGTCATACACTGTAAAAGTTATGTGCCTTTCCCTAACAATTCCTGCATTTATCTGTCCCACATCTACACACATTTTCATTTTGCCTGGGTTGGTATCACTGGTGATACTCATGGTGTGAAATATTTTACTTTTTCTATAAAATCTGCTTTTTTTAACATCTTCAATGCTTCTTACACCTTTGCTCATATATAGAAGTCAATCTTCTCTGAAACAAGCAGACTGATTTAATATTGTAGCATATAATGAATTTAACTTGAAAAATTTTAGCTGTCCAACAAATGGGATGATATATGCCTTTTCTTCTTGTAACTAGTAAGATAAACACTGTTACAACTGCTAAAGCTGCCAATGGAAACAAAACAAACTGCAAGAAAAACCTTCGGCAGACAACCACAGCACCACGATGCAACTGTTAATATTACAAATTTATTGAGAAAACTGTAAAATGCAGAAATAAAAATTGGTCCGATAAGTGCTTTCGGCTAATATAGCCTACTTCAGATCATGTGTGAATCCTGCTACGGATTCTATTTAAAACCCAGATGCCCAATCACAAATGTGGGGTGGACCACATATGCAAATGCAGATTCATAGTCTTAGTACTAATTGGAAGCATAGCGGCCAACTGCAGTTCTAGAAATTAGTCAACAGCCAGTAGTGAGGCATTCAGTAGTAACTTTCCTATTGGATAAGCTTCTTAGTTTTAACCAATTGTTTTCTTAGTCATGTATCCCTATGGTGATAGGTTATTATAGGACTCATTGAGTCCAATCATCCTCTTGTGGCTCATTGTCATGGCAACAAGAAGTGTGTGTGACCATTGGTATTAACAGAGACAGCAAATACAGCTGCTGGAAGCTTTGTAGCAGCAGTAAGTAAGAAACACTGCATCATATTAAATAAACTTTCTAAGTTACATAGCATCCTCAGGGCCCAATCCTTAACTTCCTTGCTTTTAACATAGGTCTTAATGGCACTACGCTGTTTAAGCCTGGAGGACAATGTGCTCTTAAATTAATAATCCAGTTGATTTCTGTCTGATTCTTTATATCACCTTCTCTTAAGCTAGGTTAAATACATTCCAGGACTTTAAATTTAAACACATTTGTTGGATTATGAACAATGTGCATAGCAAGTTCATTGTTTAAATCAACATTCTTTATGTCTCTCACATGACATAGAATACGATCTTTAAGGTGTTGATCCATTTTTCCTACATAGAAAGCTCTACATGAGCAGCCAGATGCCATCTAGACAAGATGTTGAGTAGTACAGTTTGCAAATATATCAAAAACATAGGTGCTATTAGAAATAAGGTGAATAAAAGTGTTGCTGCTGTCAATGTCAGTACAAGCTTTACAACAATGGCATCTGAAAGTGCCTTTTCTTACTGAGGGTGTCTGTTGACCAAAGCCATCTTTATTACATAAGAGATTTTTATGTTCCGTTTGTTCTTGTACGAGAACCTGGGTTTGTCTCCTACAATATTTTTAATCCTCTCATCAGCAGTCAATATTCGCCAATATTTTCTAATGGTGTCAAACACTTGTTTATTATCAGTACTATACATCACAAGACAGTTAAGTTATGGATTACTGTTCTTATGTTCACCAAAGGATGGAATGGTCAATTATTCAGTGTAGTAGGGATGGCCCTTAAGGCTTCTCATATTTTTAAGGTCAGTGATCAACTTGAGATCCGACTCTTTATATCCCCTTGCATGTAGATTGCGGTGCAATTTGTCACATTCTTTTACAAAGTCAACCTCTGACATGCATAAACATGAGACTCTTGTGGCTTGATTTTTCAAAGATATTTTTAAAAATATGGTTGGGGTGCATAATCTGACGATGTAGGTAGTGTTTTTTCCAGGTACCCTTCCTATGGAGGCAGGTCTGTATGCCAGTTTCCGGATGCCGCATCACATTTACATCAAGAAAATCAATAACTTCTTTGGAGTAATCGACTTTAAATACATGAAAATTGGTGGTATTGTTCAGGTAGTCAGTAAAAGAAATCAGTTGACTAGCATCTCCTTTCCATAGAATAAAAATATCATCTACAAAACGTCCATAATAGAGTAGGTGTTTATGCCAAGGATTGGAATCACATAATACCTTCTCTTTCTCCTGCTGGGCTAATACTAGATTCGAATAACTGTTAGCATAGGGGGTGCCCATGGCAACCCCCTACATCTGTAGATAAAGCTCCTGCCTATACATAAAGATGTGATTTTCTATCACCAGCTCCAACAGGGGGCATATGGGGTCTGTAGATATACCTAGATGTCTGAGGAACCGATGGATAGCTTCAATACCAAACTGATTCGGAATAACCGTAAATAAACTATTGATGTCCATCATCACCAATAGTAAGTCTCACATGTCTTTCAGATCCTTATCCTTATTTCTTAGGTCAGTTAAGAAACTACCTGTGTCCTTGAGCACCATTGTGGCCTGAGGTAGGGCTTTTTTCCACTCATTTTCAATGTACATTGAGAGAGGTTCCGTTATCCACCCTCTTCCCCGAAGTCCAATGATGGCTGGTATGGTAGGGTGGATTACTTCAAAAAAGTCATACAGATCTTTGTTTAGCCATCTTTCCATGAGTAACTCATATAATTGACTGATGAAACTGTTAATCATCCTGTCAACTTCTTTTCTATCTAATTTCTTGTAAGTCTGCATATCACTCACCATCAGATTCATCTTCCTTGTATACCATTCAGAGTCCATTACCACAATACCTCCTCCTTTGTCAGCCGGTTTAATAACCAGATTTTCTCTTTCTGTAAGCTCCTTGAGGGCATCCCATTCCTGTCGTGTCATGTTGTAAAAGCCTCCTTGCTGGTTGCCATTCCCTCTTGACTTGGCTAGCTCAGTTTCACAAAGATGTATAAATATATCTATTGTACAGTGGTTTACAGGCGTAAAAAGGCTCTGTTTTTTTATAACAAGTGGTAGGTTGATCATTCCCTGATCCAAAGACTGATCTGAGGGTGATATTTCTTCCAAATAGCCTTAGGTCTGTAACAAATTAATTCAAACCAGATGATAATAGTGCTGGTATAAAACTCAGACCCTTGATAAGCAAGTATATATGTTCAGGAAGTAATGTTAACTGAGAGAGATTAAAAACTAAGTCTACATCATTTTTTCCATTTCCTTTCCTGACTTTGCATTCTGGGGTTCCGGTGGAACTATTGTTTGACAAAAACTGGTAGAAGCCAGTTGATAGAGGTGTGGACCACTCCTTCTTTTGGTCTAATACTTGCTTATAACAAGATGTTAGAATTATACTCTGACAATGACAAAGTCTGAGAGACATGGCTTGGGCCAGTTTCATGTAGAGCTACACCAGTAGCCTCATTGGCTAATCTATCCGTTCTCACCTCTGCACTATCAGGAGATGGATCATCATCATCAAGTGCATTTACCACACAGTCTACATTGTTCATGACCACACTGAGTTTCCTTTGTGTTCGTGGTTTCTCTCTTTCAGTAGGTCGTCTATCCTCTTTGGGCCACTCAAAGATATGGCCTCTCTTAAAATCTTGAAAGTCACAACTCAGTTTCTTTGCTTTCAGTTCTTAGAGCTTATTGTCATATATATTGAGGTTAAATTGTAGCATATCTAATTTCTGTAGACAGGAATCATCAAGGTGCATACTTTCCATTTGTTTTTGTTTAATACTAGTGGCTATTTTGTCCTCTTCTGGTTTAAAAAAAATCTATCAATAGATTCATATATCTGTAACTGGTCTCCAAGTTAATTGCTTGCCATTGAGCAAGTAATTCTGGGTAGGTGATGCCATAGGAGGGAAGGCATTTAACCTCATCCCTCTTGGTATGACTTTGTGGAAAATGCAGGCTTCAATATGGAATTGCTGCCATTGTAACCTCTTCAGAATGTATTCAACTTAGCTTAAGAGAAGGTGATATAGAGAATCGGACAGAAATAAGAGAAATGAATTATTAATTTAAGAGCACATTGTCCTCCAGGCTTAAACAGTGTAGTGCCATTATGACCTATCTTAAAAGCAAGGAAGCTAAGGATTGGGCCCTGAGGAGGCTATGTAACTTAGAAAGTTTATTTAATATGATGCAGTGTTACTTACTGCTGCTACAAAGCTTCCAGTAGCTGTATTTGCTGCCTCTGTTGTCACACACACACTTTTGTTGCCATGACAATGAGCCACAAGAGGATGATTGGACTCAATGAGTCCTATAATAACCAATCACCATAGGGATACATGTCTAAGAAAACAATTAGTTAAAACTAAGAAGCTTATCCAATAGGAAAGTTACTACTGAATGCCTCACTACTGGCTGTTGACTAATGTCTAGAACTGCGGTTGGCCCTATGCTTCCAATCAGTACTAAGACTGAATCTGCATTTGCATAGGTAGTCCACCCCAAATTTGTGATTGGGCATCTGGGTTTTAAATAGAATCCATAGCAGGATTCACACATGATCTGAAGAAGGCTATATCAGCCAAAAGCGCTCATCGGACCGATTTTTATTCCTGCATTTTACAGTTTTACTCAATAAATTTGTGGTTTTAACAGTTGCATCGTGGTGCTGTGTTGGTCTGATGAAGGTTTTTCTTGCAGTTTCTTCTTGTAGCTGGTCAGGAATCTATTTCAGTCAGGAGCTTTCTTTACTAAGTATAAGATTTTTTCAGTCCTAGATTTGTTGCAGTGCTGTAAAAATTAATTAATTTGCAGCTTGCTTTGACTGTGCTAATGTCTGTTTTTTTTTCTAGGATAGCCTGTTATTGTACCTAATACTTCTTTATGGCAGTGGAGCTTCACTATTTTATGGTAGTATCTCTTGCATTTTGTTGCAACACTAGAACTGATTCTACATTTTTAATATTCCATTGATTTGCAAATGTATATCTTTTACAGACAGAAATTGTTTTTAACATTAGCAGTGTTGGTGATTTCTCATGACCAGCAAGCTGTTGGATTTATATGTTTATACTTATTCCTGTTTGTCACTGATGTTATCATTACAGTAAACACAGCCATAAGACACTCTTTCTTCTTGCTATCTTGGTCTGCAATTTGTTACTAAATTTAATATCCAGAGAATAAAATGCCGTCAATGGTATTCTCTTTCCTGCCTGGACAGTGAAATTATTTGAGATATATATATATATATATATATATATATATATATATATATATATATACTCTACTTGTTTATCTTTATTCTGCATAGCTCGTTTAGTTAATGCTTGCCATGTTTATGTAAACAATTCTTATGCAACATCATTTTGACTGAATGAATAACTGAGCCTTTAGTAAATTAAAATCTGTACTTATAGTTGTGAATCAATTTAATCAAATGTGTATCTTAAGTAAGTTCCACCTCTATTAGATCCTGTTCATTTCCTAAATTGATTTTATGACTATGTTTGACTGAACTAATATAATGACTATTTCTTTCTCTCATGTGCTCCTACCTTCTCTGAGTACATTGAATTTCCATTATAATCCTAAACCAATTAATCCCTTGAGACCATCATGTTTTCATTATAGCCATCACTTCAGTTTTCACTGTTATTACTATTATTTCCAATAAGTCTAGTTTGTTGTTTATCTGAAGATAATTAATCAATAATTATTTTAGTATATTAACTTGTGCTATAATTTTCATAATGTACTGTGATCCTACTTATTAGATTTTTTGCACTGTGGTTATTTATTGTACACTAGTGATCCTTCCATTATTTTTGGTTCGAACAGCTCTTTCTTCATTGTATTTTATAGTATCAAGTCACTTATGGTTTTGGTTTTAATGCTTTTCAATTGAAAAGTCATTTGCTTAAAAGTAGGTTTTCTCTCAATAACTAGGAAGAACAACTTAGAAAAAGTTTAAATAAATCATTCATGAAAAGACAGTTTAGCAGCTGGTGTCCTATTAAGTAATGCAGTTTGAAACTGTGAAGAACAGACCAAAGGGAACCATAGTATAGAAACAATAGCAGATTTTCCTAAATATTTCTGGACAGAAATGCATTCTTATTTGCCATTTGCCCTTCTTCTCCACTCCTAATAATGTCAGAAGTATTTTATTTGGCATGCAGCATTTTAATAATTTTAGTAACTCTTTTCCTTACAAGTACTCACCAGGACAATGTTGAACACCACATTGTTCATAATCCATTATAGTTTTCATGTCCAGTGCTGCATCTCTGCTTAAAAGAGAAATTTTATGAGCATCCTATTCATATCAACATGTTCTTTTAACGTGCCATCTACCTGCCTAGTTTACATTTTGTTTTCAGGACATCTTTCAAGCCCCTATTTCATGTCATTTATTGATAAGTATCTCTTGTTTTTTTATTCTTTATGCTGATTTAGTTTCATTTTGTAAAGAAATAATATTATTGCTCTGAAATGCTGTGTATTGTATTCTTCAGTTTTCATCTTGCATGTCACACAACTCTTATAGAACAATTATATTATTTTTGTTGTACTATAGTATCCATAGGAAAGCTCATTTACTCAAAAAGTGTGTTAAGGAATGTCTTTCAGCAACTTGATGTGCATGTTAGCAAAATGTTTCATTATATATTTACCCATCTTGTGTTTCTCTGAAGGTGTAGTTCTACTACATTGATTTTTCATCTTGTTAACATTTCTGCTGTGTAAAGGATAACTGTATCATAGTGAAAGGAAAGGGAAAAAATATACTTCAAAGTACATTTTACTCCTTCATAGACTTAGTGCAATTTTGAATTTAATATATGTTAGTAAGAAGAGTGTGTTTGGCTGCTTTTTGTTATATATAGTCTGTCGTTTTTAGTAATACTACCAATGTGTTTAATTTCAGTGTATTAATTTTATTATGCTACAGCAAACTAGTTTTTGATCTGTATTTTCACATTTTCACACATACTGTTTTTTCTAGTGCTGACATACATTGACATATATGTATAAATGTATATGCACACATGCACACACACATACACACACATGCAAATTCACATCAACACAGATACACATGCATATATGAACTGTAAAGTGTACACATTTCTTGTTTTTTATTGCAGATAAATAAATGTACTTAAACTACAATCACTTCTCAAAGTACACAGTAAAAACATGGAGAACTGGAATATAAGAGGGCTAGGCTGAAGCATTCAGAAAAAAAATAAGCTATTCTGCTGCTATTTTAAAAATAAAAAAGAAGATATACATTTTTAGGTCTGTCTTGGCCGGGAATGAGCTCATACTTATATAACATCACAAAAGTATTGACCTGTAATATAGTAGCATAATTAGCCTACAGACAACTTTTTTTTCAAAGTTAGCTTGATATTATTTGATTGTTTGTTTTTTTGTTTTTTTTTTTTTGTAGCGTGGTTAGTACTTAAGGAAGGATTTGCAGATGTGTGATGTAAGGCTTGATCACACTATCCTCAAATAAAAATACCAGGGAAATCATTGAAAAGATTAGCTTATGACACTCATGCTCAGGCTTCCTTCCTTTCTGTTCACTTACAAATGATTACCATAGATGGACAAGAATAACCAATTATTTGCCGACTTCACAAAAGTTATTGATTGTGGATATTAAATGTTTATACTCATGCTAAAGTATTTATAGGTTTGTAGGTAAATACTAGGCGATCTATTCAAAATAGCCTGTCCCATTTGGTTATAGACTAGCCTTACCCATCTCATGGCCAAAAATTATTTATTGCCCCTACTGAGAAAAACTGGGATCATACCATAGATAATTTGTGGGGACCTATGCATGGGATAAAGCATTTAGGAGATGCATTTGTCCATTAGTAGTACAAGAAGCAGTCTTCAGGTAAATTTTCTGTTTACATCAATAGATCTAAGTTGCGCTTGAAAATAGACGAGGATGAACTTTGTTTTTTGTTGATGGGGAGTCTATTCCACAGTAGTGGTATCCTCTGTAAAATATACCTGTCCCACCAAACTGTTGATGTTACAGAAAAGGTTTAGATCCCTGGACCACATACTTGACCATTTACCTTCCTGATGTATAGTAAATCCATCACTATTGGGTCAGTAGATGTCTTGTATATGAGGCACAGGTCACCTCTTAGCAGTCTTTAGGATATTGAGTATAGTGATAGGGCTTTGATTTGATCTGTGTAGGACATGTTATTCAAACCTTGTATCCTTTTAGGAAGGTATCTCTGTGGATATTCCAGTTATTGCATGTGCCTGGAAAGATAAATGCCAAAGGTGGCATTATATTCAATAACTGGCCTAATGAGAGCCAAGTAAATGGGAACAGTGATATCCATAGATCTAGACATAATCCCTTTGTTTATAAACTGTGCAATATAGAAGGACTTTCTTACAACAATAGAGACATGCTGATCAAAAGTTAGGTCACTGCCCACATAAGTTCCCAAATCCCAAACAACTAGGTCAACTCTTAAAGGTGTACTGGCAATGAGGTAATTCCCTGGGGTAGATGACTTCTCAAAAGATGCAATAATGCATTTTGTTGGCATTTAGTGTCAGACCATGATTTTGACACCAGTTATTTATTTGAAACAAATCTTCCTGCAGTATGTCTAAGTCATTTGGAGGTTCAATGATTGCTCCTAGCTTGCAGTCATCTACAAACTTAGTCAGCCAGAGCCTTTTGGTATTGGCTTTTACTACAGAAAAGTAGATGCCAAACAAGACAGGTCCCAATACAGAACCCGGGGTGACTATATTGGTGACTGGTCTCTTTGTGGAGGTAACCTCCCATATATTGATTATCTGTGCCCTATCTGTGAACCATTTGGCAATCCAGTTGGCCATATAGGGTTTATTCCCAGTTTATTTAGGCTTTCTACTATGAAAAGACTAATTTTAATGCAAGTCTGAGTTTTATAATAATGTATTGTTTCAAAATAAACACAGCTAACCAATATTCTATATCCATCACAAAACAGACAGCAAAAAAAATGGTAAAGTCTGAATATGCTTTGTAGATGCAATGAATTTATGAATTAAAATTCTAAACCAAATATCTTGAATGTGAAAGTAAGCAGAATAGCTTAGTCATCCATAATACTTTGCGAATAAACCCAGTACTGTCTAATATGTGTACTATATTTATTGAAACTCACACTTAGGCATGCTCAAGAATGACCTGTTATGTGGTAGGAAGAATACCACTGACCCTTCTCATTATAAATATCAACATGAAAAGTCTCCTTCTTTTACTAAAAAAATGATTACACCAGTTAAGCAAATCTAGGAAATATCTAGACCTCTCTGCTACTGTCAGGAAAAAGTGGTTCTTCTTCCAGGAGCAGACACCAAACTTAATACTGCATCAGTACTATTATCTATCAGTAATGCCTGACATATAGGGCGCTAATGGGGGAACAATTGTCTGAGAAGGGATGTTATGAGGATCAATGCCCCTACATCTCTGTAAGATCCATTATTTTCACCATTACACCCTCTTGGAAGGTATTTCTGGGGTTAGTTAAACAACTATCTGGAAAATTCTTTCATATTTTTTTTTTTAGTATATACTTTATATTTTTGTTGTAAAATAGTTCCTCCGCCTAATGTTTCAAAGTTGTTATAGCATATGCAATTATTGGTGAAGGATTTAGTTTATATCCAAAATATAAGATATGTAAGTATTTAATGTCCACACACACACACACACACACACACACACACACACACACACACACACACACACACACACACACGCTCTCACACACACACACACACACACACACACACACACACACACACACACACACACACACACACACACACACACACACACCTATGCACACACACATAACACATATATGCGCACACACGTCCCCATAAATCACAGTCACTTACATCTCAGATGTCTCATTGTGCTTAAATTAATGACAAAAATTACTGGAGAAAACGAGCAAAGATACCAAGGTACTTGGGAGTAAATAGCTAGAGAGGGAAAGGTAACAGAGTGGGATGAGGCCAAGAAGAAGTTTGGACTATAGATCAGACACTGCCTTCCCTACCAGGGATTGATATTAGAGTACAGGCAAAGAGGGAAATATAGGGGAGCTGTAAATGAAGACCTCCTCTGGTAGAGATTTTCATCAATTCTAGAACAGAAGTTGCTGTTAAAAAAGGATAAGTATGGCATCCAAAATATTGAATACTAGTTATAAGAATCCAGCAGAGATGGTTAGAAAAGATTAGGAAGAGAGATGGAAAAAGCAATGTACAATGGAGCAATGGGAAGGGATATGCATGGCTCCAAAATATGCAGCAAAGTCCAGAAGGTTTAGCATTTTTGCTTGGAAATATCTGCATATGTATTATTATAACCCAAGCAGACATAGAAGAAATTTTCCTCAGGTAGACAGCAAATGTTGGTGGTGTGATAAGGAAGAAAGAGGCAACTGGGAACATACTTTTCTGGGAGTGTAACGAGTTGGCAGATTTAAAACATTCCCTACAGAGTATTGTGTCAGAAGTATTGGGGAACGAAATGGCTATAACTAAAGAAATGATTCTTTTGAGCTGGACCACTGGATCAGAATTGCCTAGACATAGTAAGACCTTGTTGAGTTTAATTCTATAAGCTGGCAAAAAGCAGTTACTAGAAAATGGAACTCAAAATGTAAACCAACTGAATTTAAAGTATTAAATATTGTAAAAGAGTTAGAAAAACTAGAAGTGGGATCTTTAGAAAAGGGAAGGGGCAAATTACATAAAAATAAATGGAATTTATGGGAACAATACATGCAGAATAATGTTCAATAGGATGAGCAAGGTTTAAGGGAAGTCAGGAATTGAGCAGTTTATGTAATGTTGGCCTGAATTGCAGAAGTTATAAAGAAAGAAAACACATCTTCTTTTTCTTTCAGCTGTTCCTGGTAGGGGTCGCCACAGCGGATCATCTGTTTCCATTTCTTCCTGTCCTCTGCATCTTGCTCTGTCACACCAACAGATCTCGTCTGTCTATTACCATTGCAAATAAGAAAGAGCTCAGAGCTGATCCTTAATGTAATTCCACCTCCACCTTAAATGCATTCATCACTCCCACCACAGACCTCACTGTTGTCACACTACCCTCGTACATATCCTGTAACCACTCTTACATACTTCTCTGTTACTACAGACTTCTTCATACAATACCACAACTCCTCTCTAGGCACCCTGTCATATGCTTTCCTCTAAGTCCATAAAGACACAATGCAACTCCTTCTGACCTTCTCTGTACTTCTCCATCAACACTCTCAGAGCAAACATCGCATCTGTAGTGCTCTTTCCTGGCATGAAACCATACTGCTGACCACTAATCATCACCTCTCTTCTTAACCTAGCTTCCACTACTCTTTCCCATAACTTCATGCTGTGACTGATCAGTTTTATCCCTCTGTAGTTACTACAGATCTGCACATCACCTTTATACTTAAAAATCAGTACCAAAACACTTTTTCTCCACTCCTCAGGCATCCTCTCATTTCCAAGATTTCATTAAACAATCTGGTTAAAAAGCCACTGCCATTTCACCTAAACATCTTTATGCTTACACAGGTATGTCATCTGAACCAACAGCCTTTCCATTCTTCATCCTCTTCAAAGCAATCTTTACTTTCTCCTTGCTAATCCATTGCACTTTCTGATTCACTTTCCCCACATCATCCAACCTTCTCTGTCTCTCATTCTCTTCATTCATCAGCCCCTCAAAGTACTCTTTCCATCTGCTCAACACACTCACCTCTCTTGTGAGTACATTTCCCTCATTATCTTTTATCACCCTTACCTGCTGCACATCTTTCCTAGCTTGGTCCCTCTGTGTAGCCAATTGGTATAGGTCCTTTTCTCCCTCCTTAGTGTCCAAACTTTCATACAACTCTCCATATGCCTTATCCTTAGCCTTTGCCACCTCTCTCTTTGCCATGGACTTCATTTTCTTATACTCCTGTCTACTTTCATCTCTCTGACAATCCCACTTCTTCTTCACCAACCTCTTTCTCTGAATACTCTCCTGTACTTCTTCATTCCACCACCAGGACTCCTTGTCCTCCTTCCTCTGTCCAGATGTCACACCAAGCACCTTTCTAGCCATCTCCCTTTCTAGCTCTGCTGTAGTTACCCAGCTATTCGGTAACTCTTCACTGCCACCCAGTGCCTGTTTTAACTTTTCTCTGAGCTCCACCTCATAATCACCCTTTTTCAGTTTCCACCATTTGATCCTTGGTGCTGCCCTCACACTCCTCCTCCTCTTCTTGATCACCAACGTCATTCTACAGTCCACCATTCTACGCTGCCTAACTACACTTTCCCCTGTCACCACTTTACATATAATGTATGTAAATGAAAAAAAATGTTAATATGGTTTGGTTTGCTTTATATTCTATTAATGTGTGCCTATGTCTTAAGTGCTTATTTAATAAAGGTGTTTAAAAAATTCATACAGTGCAAGGCATTGCAACTCCCCTCCTGTATACCTCTCCACTGGACCTAGTGTTGCAGAACATCTCTGATTTTGCCCTATATTCTTCCTCTGTCCTTTAAACTTTATTTCTGGTAAGTCACTGTGTACTACGGTCAGTCAATAAAAACAGTCATTATTGTTTCATACTTCGCATTATGCACAAAGACAGAGCTGATGAAAAGCCTCTTGTTTTTCTGCCCTGAATTCTTGAGTAAAGAAGTTGAGGGGTATATGCCCACCTTCTCTTGCTTGAACTTTCTCCCTTTCTCTCATACACACACACACACACACACACACACACACACACACACACACACACACACACACACACACACACGCAGACACACGCAGACACTCCCACTCACACAAGTAATTGCATTAGCTTTTATTTCCTTTCCTTTTTTCCCACCTTGCTAAACAAGTCTTTTTAAGTTGCTTTTAGCTAGGGGAAAGGTAAAATGGCAAGTCTTTATAACTGCACCTGCAGTTTTGCTAGCTGACTTTCATTATTTTGTTTTTTATTTCCTTTTTTTTTTTTTTTGTCTCAATAGACAGTAAAGCCTTGTTTAGCGATTATATAAAAGCAGACAGTCATTTGTTTTTGTTTTTAGTCTGCTGTTCACAGCCAGTTAATATGCTGCCAAGAAGTGCAATACTTGTGCATCACTACCCTGTTGGAGAACATTGGTTCTCCAGTAGGTTAGATTAATGATGTACATTCTGCACATTATCTAAAAATTCAGTTTCTTTCACTAGGTAGTAGTCAAGACATTGTAGCATTATTTGCATGTACTAATTAAAAATAGTTCATATTCTGACAGATGGGTTCCTATCATAACACCGACATTACAGAATGTTATACCACGTATGGCTGAGACCATATGATAGATGGTCCGTAACATCAAAAGAAATCTGTGTTTTTGCTGGAGGGCAAGCCCTCTGCATCCCCCACACCTCCTGCAAATTATATATTCCAACTCTGAGATCGCACTACAGTGGGAAAGTACAAATATCCCAATCCCCACTGTTCTACAGTCTCAATAGAAACATGTCTGCTTTTTGGAATATCAGTCTTATGGTCTCAACCATATGAAGATCAACTTTCCAAACAGTCAGTCTTACAAAAGGGAAGCCCTGAAAGACACCGTGTTACCTTCTGTGACAAAGATTCTGATGCAAATGCCAAGTGTCAGGAGTGTTTGGACTGAGTACATGTTGTCTTTCTTCATTTATCTGCTGTAGCCAATCAGAAACATGACTGATAGTTCAATGATTTATAGGGCCAGACCTGAAAAAGGTATATTAATGTTGACTGAAGCATTCTGTTTTACATCTTTGTCAGCGTGTACCATCTTATCTTTCCCATGCTATCATTTTGACACCTTTTCTTTCCCATGCTATCATTTTGACAAAGAGCTATAATTTTTACCCACAGATTTAGTTTTATTCTACCTAGAGTTGCAGATTTTCATCATAAAGTCAAATAATTTTGAGTTCATACATTATTAAGTTAATAAAGTTAGCTTATACAAATATTCTTTAACACTAACTGTATGGAGTGTGACATATGAAGATTCTCTGTTCTCAAAAATAAAAAAAAATGCAAAACTTTCCAACCCTGTGGTATGGTTTTTGTAGGCAGTGCTATGATTTTTAATACTTAGACGTTTGGAGGCAGGTTCACTACTTCAAGTTCAGTAGAGTCTGGTACTCTTTCTTGTAATAATAGCCTTACTACTAACCTAGAAACTGTGGGGATTGCGTGATCTTGGAGTTATAATAAATAATTAGCAGGAGGTGTAGGGGAGCAGCTTCCCTCATGTGGAGTACAGTGGGGCTTGCCCCCCTGCAAAACCATTGTTTTACAATTTGCAATGTTCAAGGAATAACCTTGGAGCATGCACAAATGTTTGTCGTCATTTGTTTGTTGAGATTAGCAATGCTGACATTCTAGCAGTTTGATGAGTTCCACTGTATCTAGCTAGCTATATATATATATATATATATATATATATATATATATATATAGATAGATAGATATGTAGATATATATAGATATATATAGAGAGATATATAGATATAGATATTCTTATAAATATGCATATATTTGATGAGGAAGGCTATGAGATAATGGTAGGAGAACTAGCACAGGAGGGTGCAGATAAATGCAGACTAAGAGATAAGTAGGCATATTCTTATGGAAAGATACCTACTCAAATATAACCAAGTACAAATATCCATGCAGTATTTCAAGAAACTTGGAAGTCTTGTCTAAGTTAAAGGTAAAAATCTAATTATGGATAAAACATAAATGATATTGTAATTTTGGAGAGATTTTGGATGAAGTTCTGTCTGTTCTGTTTGTTATTAGTTAATCATAAGGTAGTGTGCTGGCAGGCAGGAACAAACTAGTGGTACTGCTAGTTTATAAATGTACAGGAAAAAAACAGCTCATGCTGATCTGTAACCTGCTGGTTTGTGCCTCTAAGGTTTAGCAGACTTGAAAATATTATAGTAACTGCTACCTCATGCTCAGCACTGTGCTTGTATTTCCTGGCATTAGCTACATCAGACAATTTATACATTAAATGCTGTTTTTTACATATATGGCAGCTTCATTATCTTACTTTCATTTTTCAAAGGTCCATGTATCATCTATTTCTGTTTGTCAGGAAGAATTCAGTTTACCTGGCAAGATACAGGCAAATGGTAGTCACACTGATGGTCAAATCTGCCAAAATGAGATATGTAGCTCATCTCTTTCATCTTTTTAGGCAGCCAGACATTGTGAATATTTACAATGACAGCACTTTCCCATGGGGAATGCTTTTCAAAAATCTGTCATGAATTAAACTTTCTGCCTCTCCAATCATTGCCTCTTCAAATAAGAGTGTGCATTTTTATGGCAAATCTGGTACAGTGCAGAAAAATATTCTTTTTTGCCTCATACCAAGAAAAATTGCAGTTATAAATATATCATTCAATTTCTTTCAAATGTCTTGTCCATTTAAATAACAATGCTGTTGTCTTGTTAACCTGTTTGCTTAGTTCAGTAATTATGCTCTGTAAATCATTTATTCTGTCTCTTCATATCAACGGGTCACTTTCAAATAATGTCCCAGCCTTAACTGCACACAGATCACATTTTAAACATAAGTGAAGAGAGGAGTTGACTATAGCCTTATTCAGGACTAACTTTTAGAACTTGGCTACTCTGATGTTTCACATCATGCCTTTAAATAGCATGTATGAACTACCACAAATTTCCTTTATTTTAGGTACTTATATTCTTACAAAGAACAATTATGACAAAAATAGAGCCCTTGTATCAGCAACAAGTGTTTTGTAATAAATACATGGAGCACCCTTACTGGGTTCCATAAGTCACCAAATAATATTATTTTTATAGTGAGATTCTTACAAATGCTCCTTGCTATAACAACCTTTCTGTACTAAGTTCATGTGCAAAACTTATAACCAACTTCAAGAACAGTTAAGTGTCTACAGAAATAATAGCAAAACAGTGTCTCATTATTCACCCACAGAATGTCATAAGGTCCTATGCCTCTATTAAGTCTCATGAAACAAGCAGAATGAATCATTTTAAAATTGTACTTCTGCACCTGTTTCAAATGGCTTTTGCATGCCATTAATTACTAATGCTGACAAAGTCCTGCAGATTCCCCTGGTAAAGGTGAAAACAAATGCCATGCCAAGGCTTCAGTTATTGGGACACATACAATATCACTGAAGTTTGGCATGGAAATTTGTGAGGCACAAAAAGTTCAGTAGGATTAGAAGCTCCTTTCCCTATTGCATTAGTTTTCTAGTAACACTTCTGGATGTGCATAGAAAATTCTATGCTATTTATCAAGTGCAATAATGTTAAATACCTATAGCTCCTCTGTTCTGCTTTATGATTTTACAGCTAGGAATTCTGCACTATTTTTCTTTAAAAAGATAGACACAAGCTTTTCTTCATTCTTAAAACAGGCTGCTAATGAGATGGAACAATAAGTACACTGAAACAAATGTCTTCAGCATGAAGTGCAGACATTAGTAGCGATGATTATCTACTGCTACATATTTACTTGCACAAGCAGAAACCACACCATTAGCATATTAATCCATAAATGAATCTATACTACTGCATTGTGCATGTAGATATATTTTTTTCAAGAACATTAATCCATTCCTTTTTTATGCATAGGTGGAGCATTCAAACCATCTAGCCGAACTATCTGGCCAACAATTGTATGATATAAAAGGCTAAAGCAATGATGATAATTACCCAGACAGCCTGAGTTCAACTAGTGAGTCAGATGATGAATGAGCCGAAATGGGGAGGATGGAAGTGAATAACCAATGCCAGCTCACCTATCCTAGTTGGAGGGTGTTGTGGTTCTAGTAAGCCAGTCACTGCAATCAAATGGAGGCTTGCATGACAGACTAGGGCTGTGGGATTGTTTATTCACAAGATAATGATGGTATTTCTAGTAATTCATGGTTTGAAGGAATCGAAAGGTGTTTGGTGCCCTGAAGTGATGCAGATGCTGACACCAGCCACCAGAAGTGGGGTTAAGGACTTAATAGAAAGACGGTCAGTGCTGAAATACTAGCAAGGGCAGAAAGCATCTCCATAGATGTCGATCCCTTCTGTCACACCACACCCCCAGTTCAGGGGTATGAATGGGCTCTTGAAACACATTGGGAAGGCTTGATGGTTGGCATGCATGCAGGCAAAAAGAAAACAAATATAGCCAATAGCTAGTCAAGTACTGTATAATTAGCATGGAATCTTATAACCTTATGTATAAGTCATGTGGGCCTGAAACAAAACATTTTTACTTGGCTCAGAAGTAGAGTCTTTCAAAGACTTGGTGATACAGTTCTCATCAGTAAGCTATCTAGCACATTAATAACTAATTGTCTATTCAGCTAGGAAGCTTAGAATACCATGTAATAGCCATGTTGAAGAAGAATATTAGTATAAATTTAATGTAGGTAAGACTGCAATGTTATAGCTGGGAGTTCCTAAAGGATACGTAATATCTTCTTTACCATTTAGCTTGTACATAAGAACATTATTATTCCCACTGAAATGACTATAGTCACAGTTACAGCTATAGTTATAGTTACAGTTACAGTTATAGTTACAGTTATAGTTATGGGTTTATATTACCACATCGAAAAAGCCGTTAATTGAATGGCTTTATAACTGAAAATGCTAATAAACGAACTGTGTATTGTAATATCACAGTACAGTGATGATCAGAAAATTTCCCCTTTCCTCACTGTAGTGCAATCTCGGAGTTCATCATCATCATGTTCTTTCGGCTGTTCCCGTTAGGGGTCACCACAGCAGATCATCTGTTTCCATTTCTTCCTGTCCGCTGCATCATGCTCTTTCACACCAACCGCCTGCATGTCCTCTCTCACCACATCCATAAACCTTACTTAGGCCTTCCTCTTTTCCTCTTACCTGGCAGCTCCATCCTTAGCATCTTTTTCCCAATATACCCAGCATCCCTCCTCAGCACATGTCCAAACCAACGCAATCTCGCCTCTCTTGCTTTGTCTCCAAACTGTCCAACCTGAGCTGACCCTCTAATATACTGATTCTTAATCCTGTCCATCATAGTCACACCCAGTGCAAATCTTAACATCTTTAACTCTGCCACATCCAGCTCTGACTCCTGCCTTTTCGTCAATGCTACCGTCTCCAACCCATATAACATAGCTGGTCTCATTACCCTCTTGTAGACCTTCCCTTTCACTCTTATTGGTACCTGTCTGTCACAAATCACTCCTGACACTCTTCTCCACCCATTCCACCCTGCCTGTACTCTCTTCTTCACCTCTCTTCCACACTCACCATTACTCTGAACTGTTGATCCCAAGTACTTAAACTCATCCACCTTTACACAGTCTACTCCCTGCATCCTCACCATTCCTCTACCCTCCCTCTCATTTACACACATATATTCTGTTTTAGCCCTGCTGACCTTCATTCCTCTCCTCTCTAAAGTATATCTCCACCTCTCCACGGTCTCCTCAACCAGGTCCCTACTCTCACTACATATCACAATGTCATCTGCAAACATCATAGTCCACGGGGCCTCCTACCTAATCTCATCTGTCAACCTGTCCATCACCACTGCAAATAAGAAAGGGCTCAGAGCTGATCCTTGATGTAACCCCACCTCCACCTTAAACATATCTGTCACTCCCACCGCAGTCCTCACCAATGTCACACTACCCTTGTACATATCCTGTACCACTCTTACATACTTCTCTGCCACTCCCAACTTCCTCATACAATACCACAACTCCTCTCTAGGCACCCTGTCATATGCTTTCTCTAAGTCCACAAAGACACAATGCAACTCCTTCTGACCTTCTCTGTATTTCTCCAACAACACTCTCAGAGCAAATATTGCATCTGTAGTGCTCTTTCCTGGCATGAAACCATACTGTTAATCACTAATCATCACCTCCCTTCTTAACCTAGCTTCCACTACTCTTTCCCATAACTTCAAGCTGTGACTGATCAATTTTATCCCTCTGTAGTTACTGTAGCTCTGCACATCACCCTTGTTCTTAAAGATAGGTACCAAAACACTTTTTCTCCACTACTCAGGCATCCTCTGACTTTCCAAAATTTCATTAAACAATCTGGTTAAAAAATCCACTGCCATTTCTCCTAAGCACCTCCATGCTTCCACAGGTATGTCATCTGGGCCAACATCCTTTCCATTCTTCATCCTCTTCATAGCTGTCCTTACTTCCTCCTTGCTAATCTGCTTCACTTCCTGATTCACTATTCCCACATCATCCAACCTTCTCTGTCTCTCATTCTCTTCATTCATCAGCCCTTCAAAGTACTCTTTACATCTACTCAACACACTCTCCTCACTTGTGAGTAGGTTTCCCTCACTGTCCTTTATCACCCTTACCTGCTGCACATCTTTCCCAGCTCTCTATATGCCTTATCCTTAGCCTTCGTCACCTCTCTCTTTGCCATGCGCCTCATCTCCTTATACTCATGTCTACTTTCTTCATCTCTTTGACAATCCCACTTCTTCTTCACCAGCCTCTTCCTCTGTATACTCTCCTGTACTTCCTCATTCCCCCACCATGTCTCCTTGTCCTCCTTCCTCTGTCCAGATGTCACACCAAGCACCTTCCTAGCAGTCTACCTTACTAGCTCTGATGTAGTTACCCAGCTATTCGGTAACTCTTCATTGCCTCCCAGTGTCTGTCTTAACTCTTCCCTGAACTCCACCTCACAATCACCCTTTTTTAACTTCCACCATTTAATCCTTGGCACTGCTTTCACACTCCTCCTCCGCTTCTTGATCACCAACATCATCCTGCAGACCACCATTCTATGCTGCTTAACTACACTTTCCCCAGTCACCACTTTACAGTCTCCAATCTCCTTCAGACTGGCCCTACTACATAGGATATAATCCACCTGTGTGCATCTTCCTCCACTCTTGTATGTCACCCTATGCTCCTCCCTCTTCTTAAAATACGTATTCACCACAGCCATGTCTATCCTTTTCGCAAAATCCACAATCATCTGACCTTCTGCATTCCTCTCCTTAACACCATACCTACCCATCCCTTCCTCATCTCCTCTGTTCACTTCACTAACATGCCATTGAAGTCCGCTCCAATCACTAGTCTCTCACCCTTGGGTACACTCACCACCACTTCATCCAACTCACTCCAAAATTTTTCTTTCTCATCCATCGCACACCCAACTTGTGGAGCATATGCACTAACAACATTCATCATTACACCATCAATTTCAAGCTTCATAAACATCACTCTATCAGACACTCTCTTCACCTCCAAAACACTCTTAACATACTGTTGCATTAGGATAACCCCTACCCCATTTCTTCTGCCATCCACACCATGATAGAACAATTTGAACCCACCTCCTATACACTTGGCCTTACTTCCTTTCCATCTGGTCTCTTGCACGCACAATATATCAAGCTTCCTTCTCTCCATCATATCAGCTAGCTCTCTCCCTATACCAGTCATACTGCCAACATTCAAAGTTCCTACCCTCAGTACTACACTCCTAACCTTCCTCCTCTCTTCCTGCCTTCGGGCATGCCTTCCCCCTCCTCTTCTTCTTCGGCCAACAGTAGCCCAATTTCTTCCAGCACCCTGTTGGCTAACAGTACTGGTGGCGGTCATTGTTAACCCGGGCCTCGACCGATCTGGTATGTAATTATGAAATCTCGGAGTTGGTATATATAATTAGCGTGGGGTGTGGGGGCACAACACCCCACAAAAACTAGTTCTATTAATGGCATTTTTGGTTATAAAGCTGTTCGATTAATGGCTTTTTCGATGTAGTAATATAAACCCTTATAGTTATAGCTATAGCTACAGTTACAGTTATAATTATATTTACAATTACAGTTATAGCTACAGTTACATTTAAAGTTACAGTTATAAGTATAGTTATAGTTATACTCAATATAACACTACTAATGTAATTTATTTAGCCACTTGTAATAGTTGCGAGGCATATTATGTGGGTCTTACTACACGTAGATTTAAAGACCGTGTGTATAACCACATTTATGATATACGCAAAAAGAATGATAATAATGTATTGGCTCGGCACTGTCAGGAGTTTCTGACCCATGAATTTAGTTTTAGGGTGCTTCAGATTTTGCACCCTAATAAACGTGAAGGTGATATATTGGGAACTCTTGAATTGTATGAACTAAGATGGATTTTGACACTTAGGGCACACTTAGAACCTGGTCTTAATACTTCAGTTAGCATAAGACCAGCCCTTCTATAAAATTATATTATTTTTATGGTTAGAATTGTGATAAATGATAGTAATTTTCATGTGGCTACTTTAAGATACATTCACTATGATTCATTGTTTATGAATGTGTTATTTTAGAATAGTAAGGATATTTTATATGGCAGAGATGTCATGATTTTTACTTAGATATTTTGTTTTCATACACACCTTTTTTCCTTTTTCCTTTCTTCCCCATCACGCTCTTCTTGCTATCCCCTCCTTCTCTTATTTCCTTCATAGTTTCTTTTTTATCCTTTCTTCCTCCCTCCCCTTCCTTTTCTTCTCTTCTTTCCCCTCTTTTTCGCTTACCTCCCTATATCCCCCTACACCCCCCCCCCTTTTTTAGATCTTGCTCAGCATCACCCTCAGTAAATTGTGCGGTGTGATGTTATTTATTGTAAGTAAGAATGCCATATGATTTAATTATATATAAGAGTCTTTAGTTCTTTATTTAATAGAATTTTATCTAACAGTTTTAATAATATTTCTTTGATTAGATTTGATCCTTGGTTTATGCATATCTCCATGTATTATGTTTATACCATATACAAACTTGTGCCTGATGTCAAGCCAGTATAGCGTTGCTACTAGTAACAAGAGTATACATACTTTTAATTTGCATAATTAATTGAGTTTTTGCCGCCGATTTGGCTCGTTAAGCAGGGTGTGTTATGTATATATACTGATGCATTTTTTAAAATTGTTATAACCTGAAGAAGCGCACTTGTTAGTGCGTGAAAGCGCTTGTTTTTATTAAATAAAACAGTTTTCCTTATCATCGTGGTGGTTCCGGTAATTTGTTGGAATTATACTCAATATAAAGAAGATTTAAAAAAACCCAAAATGATAAAGAGCAACATTTAGCACCAAGCATTTGGACTTGCATTAAAGAAGTGGCCAACAAAATGGTATCCAGCCTGAAACAAAGTGCTTGCTTGACCCTGAGGAATCAAGGGCTCCTTGTCTTAGATGTTACTTCATATAACAGTTCTCTGCCCTACATGCAACTATGTGTAGTTTTGAGTACTGTTAAAATGGTACATAGATTGCTCTTCTAAAGGTCAAATCCTATAAAGTCATCCACTTCAAGGCAGTGCATTTGAAAGGACATTTTTTCCAAACTTTCAATAAAAATATATACACCTTTTTCCTGTGGTGAGGCGTTTTGCCTCCCTACACTCCCCACGCAGGTAATGATTCCCTCTTTCCTCATATATACCTGCATGTGATAACTCCCTCCCTTAATTTTAATAATCTCCAAGGTCACTGCTCTTTGAAAAAGAAATGTAGTGACTTCAGAATACGAGCATACTCAGTTACAGAAAACTAAGGCTCATGTAACTGAAACGTTCTGATTTGCATGCACGCACAGACACAAACACACACACACACACACACACACACACACACACACACACACACACACACACACACACACACACACACACACACACACACACACACACACACACACACACACACACACACACACACACACACACACACACACACACACACACACACACACACACACACACACACACACACACACACACACACACACACTCACACACACACACACACACACACACACACACACACACACACACTCACACACAACACACACACACACACACACACACACACACACACACACACACACACACACACACACACACACATGTACACACAGACTCTCCCTTTCTGTAACGATTCTTCTTTTTTTACTAGAATATTAAATCCCAGGTACCCTTGTTAGGGAAGTTTGCACCACTAGAGTTTCCAAGTGCACTATTATAAAAATTACTGATAAATAAACAAGAAGGTTTAAAAGTTGTTAAGAAATAAATAAGTATAATTACAAATGTACCATATTCAAAAGAGCTCAAATGCTATATCTGTTTACAATGTCTTACAGGAGAGTGAGAGAATATGTGATCCTCTAGATAACTTTATTGGGCCAAAACAACTTTGATACTATCCTCACCTCTTTGTCTTGTAGATTTACATTGCAATGTATTAACATACTTTTTGAAATCAGTTAATGTACAAGTGCACTCAAGAAAATGAGTTAAATGACACTGTCCTGCTACTCTTTTCAGTTTACCATTAATATACTCAATGTAAGTTCCAGACCTGGGATGCTGAAATTGTTAAATAACTGGAACTAAAAAGATATAGTGGTTTTGAAGTGCTCTTCTAACAATTCTCAGTTTTACTAGCAATATTCATGTCTTTATTTGTCCTATAATGGGATATAGATACTAATTTTAGCACTGTGTATTCATTTAAAATATTAAACTATATTTTCCTATTGTGATTGTATTAACTAAAATTCCAGTAAACCCTCATTCCAATACCCGGGCCTACTGCAATATCCAACCAGATTGGCTCAAAACCTGGCATCCTGCTGGTTCAACACAGACTTAGTGGCACCATATACTACAAACTGAATGAAGCTGTTTAACCCCTTAAGTACTGGTTTGTGATTTGTTAATGCCATCAATCATGCACTAAGTCCTAGCTTTTCTATTTTGGACTTAGTTTAATAATTTTGGACTTCGTTTAATAGCCACTTAATATACCTGCTTTGGATGGAAGCAATTGGTAACAATGTCTCATTCCTTCTAACTTTCCTTAACCAATTATAATACAATAAATGTTTGCTGTTATTATACTCTCTGAATGTCTATATAACATTTAATAACTGTGGCAGCAAAATCAGCTAAGCAAATTGCAAAGAAGTGCTACATTTCTTCCTTTTATCATTGGAGGTGCTACAAGTGATGACTTTTTGGTTTTCCATGTCCTACTGTGTTACATTAAGGAGTCTTTCCCTTATCTTTGGCATGTCCAGACAAAGTACGTTCCTGTTCTTGTACTTTTACTTCATCACCATGAGGAAGAATCACTTTTGAAAGTGAGCAAATAAATAATCAGTTCAGATTAATACCATACTGTTATCATCCTAAAAGACAGCAATAATGCTCTAGTTTTAACTGCAAACTGTGTTATAAAAGTTCTTATTAATACTATTGGGTGGTTTTGCTCAATATCATTTTATGCCAATTATTGTTAGTATTCATGTTCTGAAAGTTATGTACAAGACTGCAGTTAAAGTATTTCCCTTGTCACTTATATTTAATACTTTACCTCATTGCAAAGTTATCCTACATTTTATGTGATATGTAATTCATTCATCCATCTTTAACTCAGTGAATAACTATTAGGAGTACTTGCTATTTGTTCCTTGCTATTACTGAATAGCATTCATCCTAGCATTTAAAGAAAAAATAATTGACACATGGCTGTTTTCTTTTTCATGAATCAGTAAAATGTAAAAGTAATAGCCTGTGATGTCTGCACACTCTAGAAACAATTTACTTCATATGTATAGTGCCGATGAACTGTTGTTTTTCCCAGCTGCAGTGAACTATTTCATTACCTTTTGGGACTGCAAAGGTGCCTATCAGTTCTATACCTAATTTTCTCATTTTTTTCACTCATTTAATTATTCCTAACTTCTCTCAACTGAACTTGGTACTGAACTGTCTGTTGTTACTTCTGACCCCTGGTTGTAGAGTTTCTACTACTGTGGGCTGAATGCTTGAACTGATTACCCCAAGACATTGTCCCTTTTGACTCACTTAATTTTCTTACACAAGTGTCATCTATCCTACAAGCCTGAAGATGACTGACCATGCCTTGAGCTGGATGTCTTCATAGGCTTGCTGCTTGATATCTTTAAATGGTTGGTCCCTACAAACAGGCTACTCATTGATGGGATCCAAATTACTCTGATGCTGATGGAATGAATTATTGCCTCCAGAAGAGTTTATCAGCATCCTTGTAGGTTCTAAATTACTTACTACTCTGCCCATGTGCCACCGAATAATCCCTTCATTAATTTGTGTACTGGTGTCTATCCATTTTTAGTTTCACCATTATAGACCCTTAACAAGTCATCTCTTTACTATATATATATATATATATATATATATATATATATATATATAATCACTAGTCATTGTTGCCTGTTTTAATTCTGGTTTTGTATCACATGCATCCCTCCTTTCTATTGTCCTCTGTGATTTAATTATTTTCATAGAGGAACACCCAACCCAGGATTTTAAATCCAGCTGACATGATCTTGTCATAATGTAGCACCCTGTTGGAAACTCCAAACTACCCAGTTCACCTGAGTGGAATGGATCGACAAAATTGTTATAATAAACCATTGTAAACATTGTAACAGATATGCATTTCACCCCGTACAGCTTACAAGACCCATTCAGTTTGAGACTTTCAACTAAATTTTTGTTCATCCTTTTTATTTCCCAGCACAAAGAATATTATACAACCTCTGAAACCCTATAATATTTTCAAAATAAAGGGATTGAAAATATCCCAATAAGCACACAAAGGCACTTGAATACAGAGGTGGTGCAACACCTTTTATTATGTTATTAACAACTCCTAATGAAAGGATCCTGTCAGTCCAAAAGCTAAAGTAAATGTAAAACCTATCCTGGTCCAATAAAAACTATAATGTCACCTCTCTGTTCCAGTGCCTTTGAGTTTTCTTTCAGTGGACCAACATGGCATTTCTTATTTTTTCATCCAAAAACACAGACAAAAATAAAAATAAATTTGAAGACTCAGAAACACAAAATAAATATCACAATCAAGTCATATTAAATATTTCAGATGTGGCTTAAGCTAAATATAAACCAAGTGATTTACATATAAAGCCACTTGTCTTGTTTCAGAAGATATAGGTGTACTAGCAGGATGGAAATGTGTGTTCTATTACTGTAAAAGGACAATTGGAATCAGTTCTCATTAAAGCTTGTTAAAAAATGTATGAATACAAAATAAATAACTAAATAAAGCAGTCCTTATGAACCCAGCTAAGTAATTACTGAAATTACCCATGGAGTCCATAGAAAATGTTATGTCACTGTACTCCTTCTCTGGGAGGAGTTAAAGCTTTGGTGAATTGTGTAGTAGCAGATTGTCTAAAACAGGAGCATGTAGCCAAGTTTTATAGAACTTATAATAATTTTGACCTGTATTTGTATATGTTTGACATGTCTAATGTGGCTCAGAAATTGGTCCTACAGTGTGAGGCCTAAGCATGGTCAGTGGATGCTAGATTATTATTTGGCATCTGCAATACTCTTGCTTTATCTGAGCTGCAGTGAATTTATTATTAAATATGTTTTGATATCAGTGTTGACATTAGCATCAGCTAGTTGTTGTTACTGAGGATTTTATGTATGACATTTACAAGTGGCAGTCAAATAATACATTATTTAAATCAGGCTAGACATGTTGTTTTTAACAGACCTTTCTAGCAGAGTATATATTCTATTTTAACACTCTCTTCTATCACACTTGTCGCCTCACAGTAAGATGTTGTCTTGTTCGATTCTCAGCTAAAGTGTCTTCTGTGAGGAGACATGCGTGAATGGGCGTACCTTCATTGAAGGTTGTGCGTCAGGGCTGGCAAATCGGTACGTAAAAAAAAATCTACTGCCAATCATTAGCGGACCGGAGTTCTGCTGTGGCGACCCCTAACCGGGAAAAGCTGAAAGATACAACTTCTATCACACTGACAACAGCAGCTACAAAATCAGACATTTATTTATTTATTTTTACTAGTAATACATAGATGTGAAAAACTCAAAAGTTCAGGGATAAGTTCTCTGAGCTAAAGTATACAAGAAATATATGAATTTAGAAGGCATTAGCATATAAGAGGCAATGACTGTATGAGAAACTAAAGCATCTGTCAGGCTAATCATCCAATTGCAAGTAAAAGTAATTCTATTACTTGTAGCCACTGGATGTTTTTTGTGGAGCTTTTCTTCCCGGGACTCCTCTGAAAATGGGTGCATTCTGGTCCAGGTGGACTTTTTGATAAACAAATGTGAAATAAATAAATTCTGAGTTCTGCTTCATACATACATATATAGACATGCACACATCAATCTGTCTCAGCAGCTTCAGATGAATTGCATCCAGTTCCACTGTACTTTGTTTCCATACTTATCAGGTCCCATTATGTACCTCTAATCATGACCCAGATACCAGTGCATCTAATTTGACTTCGGCATTTTTGACAACTTATAGTATTAATTATGAAGACATTAAAAATGTATTATAAAAAACTGTGTAATCCTTAAATATTTAGGGTTGCCCAATGAGTTGGGTGGGGCACCAAAATTTGTAACTAGAAGGGGTGCATGCCTTAAAATATGATTGAACAACCTGGACCAGTGGTGTATGATCAACTGGGCACTAGGCGGGGAACGTTCAAATGTCAAAGTGGCAATTACTGCAAATATATTTTAGAGAGTAAGCAGGTTCAAATTAATACTATTTTAATCAAATCAAGTCAAAATTTAGATGTAACTATAAAACTAAAGACATTGTCTAAGTAACAAAATGCCAAAATTGTCAATATTTTTACATTGCAAAGATGTCTAGGGGGTTTAAAGATAAAATACATGAACATATGTATTGTGTAAAAAGAGGGAACATGAAATATGCTTTGGCTAAGCATATTAGTAGTGAGTTCTCAGCACGTAAGTTTTTAATTTTTGGGATCAAGAAAACAGACAAGAACCCTAGGGGCAGACTTGTAGATTTGTGGTTAGAATACCAGGAGTTGTGGTGACAACTTCCTGCTGACGCTACACAAACTCACAGTTTAAATGGTACATTATCAAGTAATTGTATTTTGAAACAAAAACCCATGGGATTTTTTTTATATAAAAAATGGGTAATCATAAAATAGGAATGTATAGGTTGAATATTTTAGTTTATTAATTGGGACGAGCATGGGTATACAGTGCATATTTCCATAGTGTAATGGTTTGCATGGAGAGGGAACAGGAAATAATGGTTGATTGGCTCATTTTGGGTCATGGGCATTTGAGAATGTCTTAAATTACTCCTGTGTTTTAATTCTGGTTATTCTGATGAAGTCACTGATATAGGAGTGTTGAAAGCACTTAATAAATTATTTTTACCATCGGTCTGTGTTACGCCTTTACATGTTTTTTACAGTGTTTAACATGGTTCATGGTTGTTTGTGTTCAAAATAATTTCCAGCCATTCTCCCATGGAAATAAAACTAAATTCTGTGTTAAGCAAATGCATCATTTATCTAACCCTACTTTTTCTGTCTTGCTCTGTTATTTTAGAATTCTTTTCCTAATCAATGTGTTATATTTCTTTGCATTTTTAATTGATAATGTATCCAATATATAGTACATTACACATTTTATTACATGGATAATCATGACTTTTTTAAAGACAATCAGATAGTGCCTTGTTTTTATAGCCTGTGCACTGTTCCATTGTCATTTACCCTGTATATTAAAAAAAATAGATCTTGAAACCAAATGGCAAAAATTAAGGAGGATTTTTCTAAACCTGTTTATATTCAAAGCAGTACTGTTTATTTGGAAACAAAATTAATGAATCATTGGCCAGAACATGGAAATTACTAAACAGATGAGCAAATTTAACAATAGATTGGGTAGGTTCATAGAAACAAGCAAAGAAGACTGCAACAAGTAAACCATGAAAAAGTACAGGTGTATAAGGTGAACTTATCATAACAGTAGCATTTTGAATGACCACTACTACAGTAGCCTTAGCTTTATGGCCTATACCCTGCCAAGTTAGTTATGGGAATCTACCCATATAGCTAAGGCTACTGCATAAGTGATCAATATGAAAAACATGGTTCAGTTCTATAAGTTGATCTTAACATAACAGTATATGATAAAATGATCACTGCTGCAGGAACCACTCCCTATCTCCACTCCCCTTGTTTTTTTTTTTTTTTTTTGGTGTGTTTTTTGGTATTCCTAGCCTTCTCCTTTAAGGGCTTAACCTCCCTCTCTGCTGGAAGAAAAGCTCTGAAGGGCTTTGCACCCAAACCTGTCTTTTAGTCAGCTCAGCTCAAGTTGTTTGACAGTTTGGTCATGTGGAAGGTGCCCTGAAGCTTTGGAAACTGACTGGCTGTTATATCATTGACAGGATACAACCCATATAACTAAGGCTACTGCAGCAGTGATCAGTATGAGGAGCATCTAATAATCAGTCAACTAACCTGCTTGAAACCTGAAAACACATGCTTTAAGTGACCAGTGAAAAGCCAGATTATAAATATTGAATGTTTAGTGCAGTATTTTGTGTCAAATTAAATAAATGACAGCAAAAGTCTGTTGGTGTTTTGAGTTGAATTACATAGGAAAGTTGTTTCATAATTTCATAGTTAATGCCATGCTGTAAATGCTCTTTTAGATCATTATTATTGCAGTCTCCTGAACAGGAATAGAGTGTATACAGAGCAATTTAACAGTACCAGCAAAACAAATAACTAACTTTATGAAAAATAACAAGTTGGTGGAGCAGTGTACAATGGCATGCCTTTCTATATTAAACATTTCACCTGCCCAGCATGATTGGTTGCAGGGCTGTTTTTCAAAATATATTTTGAAAATAAATCAATTTATTATTTGCAATAAACAATGCACTCTCTGTTTCCCATCACCATTCCATAAGCTCTATTTATTTTGTCCAAATGTAGCACCATACCACAACATAGCCACATTTCTCCATGCATACAGCCATGAGTTAAGTGTTCTAAATTCCTTCCATTGGAGTTGTCCTTTTTTTCTTGTCCAGCACTGGAAACATTTCTGTCTAAACATTTTCATCTCCAAAACTCACATCAAACATTCATTAAGCTCACAAACAAATAACACTTCTTTTCTTATGTACATTACCTGGAAACAATAGGGACAAAAAGTTTATCTCCAAAAATTAATTGAGCTACAATAACTGTCATAAGGCCCAAGTGCCTGCAATGTGTCTCTGATATCTGGTCAATAAAGCAGCAGTGGAGTCAAAGTATGGGCTCACGGGACAGTGTGAGAACAGTGGGTTTTCCCTTTATCAATTATTGTGCAATCTCAGAGCTAGTACGTATATATATCTATATATATATATATATATATATATATATATATATATATATATATATATATATATATCTGTGTGTGTGTGTGTGTGTGTGTGTGCACGCGCGTGTGTGTGTGTGTGCGCGCTCGCGTGTGTGTGTTTCTAAAGTCACAGAGGTTCTGGGGTGCAGCCTCCTACACAGGGGCAAATTATAGCTTTCCCCTGCAAAAAAAAAAAAAAAGATCTTCATAAATTAAATGTATCAAGAGTTGATGGGATGTGATCAATCTACTGAATACTTAGTCATTATTTGATCAGTTGTCAGAAACGCACATACATATGCACACGCAGACACACATATGTGTGTGTGTGTGTGTGTGTGTGTGTGTGTGTGTGTGTGTGTGTGTGCATACATATATATATATATATATATATATATATATATATATATATATATATATATATATATATATAGGTCTATTTCAAAGGATCAATATTTCACAACATAGAAACACTGATCATCGAAGACCAGATGATCGATGTTGTGAAAAATCAAACGGAAAAAAATATATATATAACATGTAGAAAAAGTCCTCTTCCATGTTTTTTTTCAGAGGGGGCAAGCCCCCTGCACCCCCCACAGCCCCTTCTACTTAAATATATCAACTGTGAGATTGCACTACAGTGAAGGGAATAGTCAATTTTCCATTCTGCGCTGTACGGCGATCTCCATTCCAGTGTTCAATATTTCAGAACTTCGATCATCTGGTCTTCACAGATCAGTGGTTCGATGTTATGAAATTTCGATCCTTTGAAGTAGACACACACACACACACACACACACACACACACACACACACACATGTGTGTGTGTGTGTGTGTGTGTGTGTGTGTGTGTGTGTGTGTGTGTGTGGGTGTGTGTATGCATTTGTTTTACTCATTTATTAAGGATATATGAAAAGAGATATCAATGTACCCTGTTGGTAGTATTCCCTGCCTCTTGATTAATATACCCTCCTTTTTTTCTCTCCCTTCCTTTTTTTCTAATAATATGTCTAGCATATAATCCTTAGGAAAAGTAACCGTCTGCATAAACTAGATTTACCAAAGTTTTAAAGGTATTTTCTAATAGTGTCTTGGGATTGCCCTAGACGTACATGCTGTAAAATGTTCTGTAAATGTATGATGTATCTAGTATAGTATGTCTTTTTGTCTTCCTAGAATTTATAGCTAATTCCTTTTTGTCTATTTTAAACCTTTTGGTGTGGTGGTGGTATGTTTTACAATTGGAGCTTTTCTCCTCGGGCTTCTGCTGAAAATGGAAATATATCCAGCTGGACTAGCCCGGTTAACAAATGTTAAATAAATAAAAATAAAATAAATAAATGTCTAATAATAAGAGTAGCTATGGGTTGAATGGTTGATAGTGATGACATCAGCAAAGGTGGAGGAGAGGCAGCTGTACAGGTATTATTCCCAGCACTTGCCCAATCAAACTTTAAGGATTACAGGCCTTTTATCAGCATCGTCATGAGATCATATGCAATGGTGGGAATAATTTAAGTTTACATTTACTGCAGTAATTATTGCTCCACTGTATAAAAACTGCCTGATACCTGAGGATAGCCCATAAAGTCAGCTACATGGTTCTGTACATTTCAACAAGCACTAGTTATTGCTATATAGTTCAATTCAGAATGTTTGTCAATATGCATTTTCAGAAAAATAGTGAGAATTTTTTCTTTGAGTTACCATGGAAGGCTGATTCTTTTCTGGCGAGACAAACAAAACAGCTTTTCACTTTGACAGTGGTTAGGTGGGGGGGGTTTACTGGTACTAGGAGACAACTTACTTGTTTCCCACATACTCTTTTGAAGACTCCAGAGAAGAAGAAATGCAAAGGGTGAGATCTGTGAGAGACCCATGTACCACCACATAGTATCATCTTAATGATTATCAGAAAATAAGTTTCCATCCCGCTACCAACAACCATTAAAAGTCCTTAGCTGACTTCGAAGGTGATGGTTAACTCAGAGGAGAGATGTTCTTTGTTAGTCCAGACCTTTCCAGAACTGATCTATGCTATCAAAAGCAGAAACATGATCAGCTTGCTCTTTTGCAGTTGGTTACTGCTGCCACTCTGGTGCATACTCCAACCTGAGGTTTGGCTGATATGACTGTTTATGTGCAAATCTCACCTCTGGTTCTGTAGCACTATCCATGGGATTTGCTGATTCTATTCTAAATGTTCTGTACCTTTTATGTGCCTCTATGGAGCAGTTTTGCTGTGTTGACTCTGCCTCTTGTTTTGTGGGGCAGGTTAGGCTGTTCTCAGGATGTTCTCAATAGATTCAACATAGTGTCAAATGTTAATGCTTACTTTAGTATGCCTTCAGTTTGCTATGTGGCTCGTTACCTTAAGGGGTTTTGGTGTCCCACATTGTTATTTTTGGTTATAATAAGTTCTTGCACAAATCATTTTCTAAATAATTCTTCTTGTTGTTACTTTGATATTAAGGAATATTCCTAGAGTGCACATGATGTGATATGTCTCTTTTTGGTGAGAGATCTTTGACTAATCATACCACCACACAGCATGCTTCACTTATACAATACACAGACAATTCAACTCTTATTTGTTCGGCACCATCAAGCACCACTCTACAACAACTTACTCAAGAATCTTTTAGCTCTGTCGAAATATGGATCACTCAAATCCAACTTATCCTAAACCCTAATAAAACTAAATTATTACTTTTCACCCCCAACAAAACAATGCCTACACCTCTATCCTTCACTATCTCCTCCAAAATGGCACTATTATCTCTCCCTCTGACCTCATCAAATTCCTGAGCATTGAAAATTACAAAAGCCTACTTTTTGACATCCATATTTTACAAACAATCAAGAAGGTCCATAAAAAAATGAGATACTATATAGACTCAGAAAATCCCTCACAAGACAAGCTCAGATTACCCTTGCCCAAACTCACCTACTGTCCACTCTAATGTATGCCGCTCCTATACTTACCCAAGTCAGAAAACTTGACCTTGCCAGACTTGAGTCATGTTATAACAAAATCGCCAAATTTGTGAATAACTCCATCTTCAGAACCCGCCACTGCCAGGCTCTAAGGGAACTGTAATGGTTAGAACTTTCCCAGCTACTAAATTACTGCCAGCTAGTCATTGCTTACAATTTTGTAAGACATCTTGAAAAAAACCCAGCACTAGGCCAACTCCTCACCCACTATAATACAAATCATCCCTCTCCGCTCATCCGACAAATCTCTACTCCGTATCTCAAAGGCTAACAATACTGCAGGAAAAGCTGTGTTTTCTCACACCATAGCTAGAACCTGTAATAACCTCCCTTCTGCTCTGATTTCTGCCTCAATTCTTACCAATTTTAAAAACTCACTTAAATCACACTTAATGGAAAAATGGCTATGCCCTTGCATCACACAATTCCTCCTGTTAATTTACTCCATAAAACTCACTGCCTACTTCAACCACTGTATAACTTTTTACAGTCTTATGAAACTCTAACTGCTTATGGAAATTGTAGACTTATCACATGAATATCTATGGTTAACTATGTTTTATTCTCTGTATATATATATATATATATATATATATATATATATATATATATATATATATATATATATATATATATATATATATATATATATATATATATATATATATATATATATATATATATATATATATATATATATATATATATATATATATATATATATATATATATATATATATCTTGTTTTTCCATATTTGCTTATACAGTATTTTTCATATTGTTTTCTTCATATTGTTTCTTATGTTGTTTTTTCTCATATTTGTGTCTTCAAAATTGTTAATCAATTTGTTTAATTTTAGTACTTACTACGGAGCTTTTCTCCCCGGGCCTCCACTGAAAATGGACCTGTGTCCAGTCGGACTATCCCAGTAAACAAATGTAAAATAAAATAAAATAAAATAAATAATCATGCTTTTTTGTTGATGGGGGAGTTGATATTATAATACAATTATCATAGTTAGGCCAATCTATTTCAGTCTTTAGGCCAATCTATTTCAGTCTATTCTTGGCTTTTGTAGGAAATTACCCGTGTATTTATCAGACTTGCTCATTGGGCCCATGATTTCATTTGTTCATTCTGCCCATAAGTTGGGGTTTAGTGGTTTGTTCTTCTACTGCAAATAATGACATGTGCAAGTGTGTATTTGTCCACCCATTGACTGTGGCTAAAAGGAATGTCTGATCTAAGTGATGTCACAACTTTGAGAAGCATGTTATTTTTTCAGTGCTCTAAGCTGCTCTTAAAAATAAGAGCACTGACCGCATGCAAGGTGAATTATGCTGTAAGAATTAGCTGAATAGGCTGCTTTAGTGCTTTTTCCACAGGCTCCAAGTTCCCATGATTTAAGAAAAGATGTTTTCTCTTAGTAGAAAGTCTGAGAGGAGGTAAACACATTATTTAGCATATATCTAATATGTCTATCTGATAAATAACTTGATATCCACAGGAATTGATTCTATACTTTATTGGTTTTGATGGATGCCACCTTCTTCCTTTTTATAGTGAACATGGCTGTGCATGTATGGTCACAGTGTTTTTGTTACCTGCAAGCAAGTTTGCCCAATATAACTTCTTTGTCTTCATGAGAAAGTTGTTCCAAACTGGCAAGAGTTATTTTTCTTATTTATTGGTAGACTATCATGTCTGTGCATTCTCTTTTAGTCTGTTGATAGTATATATATTTCTTGTTTGCTAATACAACACAGTAGCTCTACTAACACATTTGTCTCAAAAGATGTTGACAAGACCTGAATTTCATAGAAATAATTTATTATACAGGCGTGGGACTTGAGGGGATTAAATGATTCCATCAAGTATTGCAGTGCTTTAGCCAAGCTGAGAATTTCTACATAAAATTAAGCTTTAAATTCAAAAAGTTTCTAAATTATTACCATATTGGAAGAGGTGGAGAATTTTATCATCTGTACAGAAGACTTATAGATGTGTAATAATCTCATTTAGTATTGGGTTACACTGATCCAATTTGGATATGGCTACTGATCAACATCACAGGTAGTGAGTTATAAAGGTAGTGAGTAGTAAAGGTATTCAGCACTTCTGGTATTAATCTTTTGGCCATCACTGGTGGCATAGATAGATAAATCCTCATGACAAAACAGGCAATGTAAGTTCAATAAGCGACTTGGGATCACATGACAGTCCAGACATGGAGGATGTGCATACCTGTCATGAGAGTGAAGGAATATGCATTCCCACAGGAACATGCACTTAGTGAGTTACATAGGCTAATGTCCAGGACAACTTTTCATAGCACTCTGCATTCAGCTCCAACAGGTGGACCTGACCTGAAAAATAATTACGTCTTTTCCACAATAGAACACTCATCGTCATCTTCTTCCGGCTGTTCCCATTAGGGGTCGCCACAGTTGATCATCTGTTTCCATTTCTTCCTGTCCTCTGCATCTTGCTCTGTCACACCAACCACCTGCATGTCCTCTCTCACCACATCCATAAACCTTATCGTAGGCCTTCCTCTTTTCCTGTTACCTGGCAGCTTTATCCTTAGCATCTTTTTCCCAATATACTCAGCATCCCTCCTCACCACATGTCCAAACCAATGTAATCTTGCCTCTCTGGCTTTATCTCCAAACCTGTTCCAAACGTGCCTATAATCCACAAACTAGGAAAACGAAGAAAAACCAAGCAGTCGAACACTCCCAAGATCAATTTATTCACTGGAAATAACGTAAGCGAAGTACACAACCAAGCTTTCGGTGAGCTCAATGTCCCACCTTCATCAGACAACATTACAAGCAAACCATCATAGTTTAAATACTAAACAGTTAATTAATTAATTAAAATCAATCATGTAATAACCTATCAAGTTAAAGGGAATTTACATTTGTATAGTATATAGTATTGTAAACCCAAACAAGAAACTTCCTACAGTCGCTAATTAAAACACTTCATTTACTATAAACTAATTTAAAAACATATGTAAAAAATCCTATATAAAACACTAGTGTGTATGACTTAAACAAGTGTACTAAGTCAAAAACCTTATATTAAATTAAATTAATTTTATAAATTTTATGTTAAAAAATGCGCTACTCTATTGTTTAACAATACTTATCAAACAAACCACATCTGCGCATATTTTTTACTTTTTATGTGGGTGCACATAACATATAGTATGTAAAATAAAATGAATAAATTCACTCACTACTCAAGTCCGAACATCATATCAATGCTAAAATTTCCCTTGTGTTGCCGAATAAAAACCCCAAAAAGTTTTATGAAAACTGCTACTCATCTATTATTAGACAAAAGTTTCAAAACAGGAGCAACAGAAACATATTCATTTAAGCCTGGGTTGACATAAGCCCATGTTCTTAACTGCCAATGAAGTTCGTTTACTTCCAAGTGAGTCTGCCAAGGACCACTTAAATTGTCAGTAAGTGACTTCCCTAAAACAGTAAATTTGAAACAATGCCCTGGACTGGCTAAAATATGCCAATATCTCCAAACCTTCCAACCTGGGCTGACCCTCTAATATATTTATTCCTGATCCTGTTCACCCTCGTCACACCCAGTGCAAATCTTAACATCTTTAACTCTGCCACATCCAGCTCTAACTCCTGACTTTTTGTCAATGCCACTGTCTCCAACCCATATAACATAGCTGGTCTCACTACCCTCTTGTAGACATTCCTTTTCACTCTTACTGGTACTCGTCTGTCACAAATCACTCCTGACACTCTTCTCCACCCACTCCATCCTGCCTGTACTCTCTTCTTCACCTCTCTTCCACACTCACCATTCCTCTGAACTATTGATCCCAAGTATTTAAACTCATCCACCTTCACCACCTCTACTCCTTGCATCCTCACCATTCCTCTATCCTCCCTCTCATTCACACACATATATTCTGTCTTAGTCCTGCTGACTTTCATTCCTCTTCTCTCTAGAGCATATTTCCACCTCTCCAGGGTCTCCTCCACCTGTCCCCTACTCTCACTACAGACCAAAATGTTATCTGCAAGCACCATCTTCCACGGAGACTCCTGTCTGATCTCGTCTGTCAACCTGTCCCATCAGCATTGCAAATAAGAAAGGGCTCAGAGCTGATCCTTGATGTAATCCCACCTCCACCTTAAACACATCTGTCACTCCCACTGCAGACCTCACCGATGTCACACTACCCTTGTACATATCCTGTACCACTCTTACATACTTCTCTGACACTTGCGACTTCCTCATACAATACCACAACTCCTCTCTAGGCATCCTGTCATATGCTTTCTCTAAGTCTACAAAAACACAATGCAACTTCTTCTGACCTTCTCTGTACTTCTCCATCAACACTCTCAAAGCAAACATCACATCTGTAGTGCTCTTTCCCGGCATGAAACCATACTGCTGATCATTAATCATCACCTCCCTTCTTAACCTAGCTTCCACTACTCTTTCCCATAACTTCATGCTGTGACTGATCAATTTAATCCCTCTGTAGTTACTACAGCTCTGCACATCACCCTTATTCTTAAAAATCGGTACCAAAACATATTTTCTCCATTCCTCAGGCATCCTCTCACTTTCCAAGATTTCATTAAACAATTTGGTTAAAAACTCCACTGCCATTTCAGCTAAACACCTCCATGCTTCCACAGGTATGTCATCTGGGCCAACAGCCTTTCCATTCTTCATCCTCTTCATAGCTATCCCTACTTCCTCCTTGCTAATCCATTGCACTTCATGATTTACTATCCCCAAATCATCCAACCTTCTCTCCCTCTCATTCTCTTCATTCATCAACCCCTCAAAGTACTCTTTCCATCTGCTCAACACACTCTCCTCACTTGTGAGTATGTTTCCCTCATTATCCTTTATCACCTTTACCTGCTGCACATATTTCCTAGCTCGGTCCCTCTGTCTAGCAAATCGGTACAGGTCCTTTTCTCCTTCCTTAGTGTCCAAACCTTCATACAACTCTTCATATGCCTTATCTTTAGCCTTCACCACCTCTCTCTTTGCCATGCACCTCATCTCCTTATACTCCTGTCTACTTTCTTCATCTCTCTGACAATCCCACTTCTTCTTTGCCAACCTCTTTCTCTGTATACTCTCCTGTACTTCCTCATTCCACCACCATGTCTCCTTGTCGTCCTTCCTCTGTACAGATGTTATACCAAGCACCTTTCTAGCCGTCTCCCTTACTAGATCTGCTGTAGTTACCCAGCTATTTGGTAACTCTTCACTGCCACCCAGTGCCTGTCTTAACTCATCCCTGAACTCCACCTCACAATTACCCTTTTTCAGTTTCCACCATTTGATCCTTGGTGCTGCCCTCACACTCCTCCTCCTTTTCTTGATCACCAACATCATCCTACAAACCACCATCCTATGCTGCCTAACTACACTTTCCCCGGTCACCACTTTACAGTCTCCAATCTCCTTCAAACTGGCCCTCCTACATAAGATATAATCCACCTGTGTGCATCTTCCTCCAGTCTTGTATGTCACCCTGTGCTCCTCCCTCTTGTTAAAATATGTATTCACCACAGCCATGTCCATCCTTTTTGAAAAATCCACTACCATTTGACCTTCTGCATTCCTTTGTTTAACACCATACCTACCCATCACTTCCTCATCCCCTCTGTTCCCTTCACCAACATGCCCATTGAAATCTGCTCCAATCACCACTCTCTCACCCTTGGGTACAGTCATCACCACTTTATCCAACTCACTCCAAAATTTTTTTTTCTCATCCATCGCATACCCAACTTGTGGAGCATATGCACTAACAACATTCATCATAACACCATCAATTTCCAGCTTCATAAACATTAATCTATCTGACACTCTTTTCACCTCCAAAACACTCTTAGCATACTAGTAATAAAACCAGCTGTGCAGGGTCCACCCAGACGATCGTACGAGCCAAGTCGGGCAAATACCTTCAGGTAGAACACAAAGAAACAATCCAAAAAAGCACTTAAAAGCACTTAAAAAGTCTTCAATTACTCGCTCAACTGTCTTTTCAGACCACAAATTCTTTCAGATAGTTTCCTCCAACAAATCCAAATGCAGAATAATCAATAACTTTTATTCACTCAAATAAAACTGAAGGTATTTGCCCGACTTGGCTCGTATGATCATCTGGGTGCACCCTGCATAGCTGGTTTTATTACTATTACTATTTTATGTTATTCTTTTTCGATCTGTGCAGGTGCCTTTGTTTGCTAGTGGTGCCTTTTATTATTTATTCATTACTCTTAGCATACTGTTCCTTCAGGATAACTCCTATGCCATTTCTCCTCCCATCCACACCATGATAAAACAATTTGAACCCACCTCCGATACATCTAGTCTTACTCCCCTTCCATCTGGTCTCTTCAACACACAATATACCAACCTCCCTTCTGACAATCATATCAGCTAGCTCTCTCCCTATACCAGTCATACTGCCAACATTCAAAGTTCCAACGCTCACTACCACAGTCCTAGCCTTTCTCCTCTCTTCCTGCCTTGAGCCATGCCTTCCACCTCTTCTCCTCCTTCAGCCAACAGTAGCCCAATTTCCACCAGCACCCTGTTGGCTAACAGTACTGCTGGCGGTCATTGTTAACCCGGGCCTCAACCAATCCAGTATGTAAATATTTACTGTTGTCCGCATGAATGAGTTGGTGAAGTTTTACGCCTGATGCCCTTCCTGACGCAACCCTCCCCATTTATCAGGGTTTGGGACCGGCACAAAGAAATGCAATGGCTTGTGCATCCCCAGTGGCTGGGTTTTCCACAATAGAACACTGGTCAATGTAAATCGCTGAGTATCGCAGTTGGCTTCACTTCTTTTCTCTGAAAATCCTCTCAATATTATATTGAGCCCACAATGTCATTGGTACCAAGGCCTTATAGACACTGCTACAGCCTCAGGATACAGGGTTTGATTTTCACCTTTGGAAGTGAAACTGGCTAGACTTAAAATGTCTCACAAGGGCAACTAGCCTAATACTTACCTATAATCATCTTCCTTCATATAACACTGCACTACTAGCATGCAACATCTATTTCATGTGTCAAGAGATACTGGGTTTCAAAGAAATGTCACAGCTGCTCATTTAAGGAGGATGATATTTGCATTTGCTTTGGGTGTGCCTTGGTAATAAGAAAGTATGGCATAAAATGCACTCATCTTACACTTTTGCAGTTAGGGTTTACCCCTTCTAGATACCAGGCAGTTGTGAAAATCCACCCTCGGCTTGGCAAAGTTATAATGCAGTGACGGTTGTTACTATCTAATCTTCATGTGACATTTTTTTGGAAATGTATTGCTATTCTAAGAGATTCAAAGGACAGCTTGTTTACATACTGATATGCAATTGCATAATGATTTCTGGTCAACCTTTTCACAGTGTTGAGATTATTTGTGATTTAATTTTAAAATGTGTTGTATTTTTGCAGTTTATATTGCACTTACCTATTTTTCTAATTTGCTGACTTCTGTATGTGTGCAGTTTTTGTATCTTTTGGTGGTGTTTTAATAAAATCTTTCAAATGTTCTGCTTTCCTGAGCAAATAACAGCTCAGATGTGAAAATAAACTGCAGTGGGGAGCCTGAATGATGAAGGGAGAAGGTAGAAACAGCAGCCTAAAAGTGGAGAAATATTGTGACATGAATAGTAAGCATCTAAAAGTAATGTTATACAAACCATCTAGAAACAAAAGATATTAAAATGACTTGGGAGGTTAAAAAAATCAATGATGTTCTGAAAGCAAAAAAAAATAAAGTTGCTCTAGAGGTCAGAGTTATAATAGCTTGAATTAGCTGCCATGATGTCCTTGATACAACAAGTTTTGAATCTTGTGTAATACAGACACTCTAAACAATGCAATGCAGCACACATTAGCGTCTTACTTGACATTATCCACTTTTGGTGTTAGAAAGTGAAAAGAATTTTGAATAAAAAAAATAAAATGATAAGCATATTCAGTAAAAGACAGTCAGTGAAAGATGGTTATATGGCTTTTTATGGGCCATTTTATTGCTACAGTGAATTAAAAAATACAAACCTTGCCACTTGACTTGCATAATGCGTTCATCTTTGAAGAAAGGGAAGGATTTTTTTTTTTCTGAACAGCTCTGTGAAACCTGAATGCCTTTCTGTTAGTTTATGCATATTTTATTATGTTTCAAGTTACATTTAAAAGGTATTTAACTTTTTTTTTTATTCTGGGATACATACTAACTTAATGGCAGTGTAAGTGCTACTGTCCTTGATCTAGACCTGTTTAGTCAAAGAGAGTCAGAGCCGGAGGCTCATCAAAACATGTCAATCAGATGTAATTGCTCTCCAAGAGAAACACTATCAGGCTGGAGAAAAAGAACTCATACTAAACATGGGGATTCGTCTCTGCACCTAATCTACTAATGAGCTTGGCTTGTTATTTTCAGGATTGCTGCTGACGAAGTTCAATATACCCAACATGACAGCAAAGGACAGTACTGTTAAAGACATACACTTTCAACAGTTCTTCACTAAAGTCACAGATTCCTGAAGGTGGTTTTAAAGCAGGTTTTACATCTATCCTTAATGGACATATTCTTAATTCAAACAGCATAACTCTAGATGTCTTGGAGCCACAGCATGTTAGTTTTTTTTTTTTTTTTTTTTTTTTTTTGCTTGTCTACAATATCTCTTGCTATGAAACTAAAGGGCTTCAAAAATTCAAATCCCAGTGCCACTCCATTATTTTATTAAATATGCAAGTGTTAATATAAATTTTGGAATCACAAACCACATGTATTTCAGATTCTTTCAGCATTCAATAGTTCCTAAACTTTTTGAGTAGAGCTATAAATGCAAATAAAACTGACATTATTAAATCTGTCATGTACCATAAAATGACAGTAAATAAATCTGTTTTTTATCTTTATGCATGTTTTCACATAAGAATCAATACTACACCTTCAGACTAATAGCTTGTTTACATCCTGTTAGTTTTAGTTTGAAATTAATTTCATTATGACTGCAGCATAGCTTACATTTACTCATAAATTCTGAATCTGAAAATTAAAACTGCCCATCTACTTGCCTTTGGAGATCTGTTTTCACTGACAACTATAACACAGGCTCAATAATATATACAATAATATCAATATAACTGAAACTTAAGATCTGAGTATTCAAACCCCTTAAATGCAAATAAATGTTTATACTTATATGTTATAATTTAAGCCACCTCCATGAATACCTAAGCGATACACTACCAAGGGAATTGACGGAGATCACTTTCCAGTTCATTACTTCAAGGGTCGTGGTGCTATTGTCAAGGCCTGAAGTCTAGTGAGAGAGCCCAGCCCCAGGTCAAAAAGGACAGAAGCACAAATGCAATTATGCTGTAACAAAATTTTGTACACTAGTCAGTTTGCAATCAATTGCTTAGAAGAGAAGCTAGCGGTAGCCCTACTCCAGCTCTTCAGTATTAATAGTGCCATCATGTAATTACTTTAGGCTTGGACAGCTACATGAAAGGACATACTCTCTATAGTGCACTGCACTGAAGATTAATGAGTTATGTCTATCTATCTGCCCAGCAGACAGCCAACTCTTTTTTTTTCTTTTACATTAGCAACCAGTATTACACATTCCTTGCTCTTGGTATTCTGTGCAAATGCCCATCTATTACAAGATTTGGTAATTAAATGATTTACTTTTATTTGCTCACAAATTAAAATGTACTCATTTTTTTTTTTCATTTCTTGCATTGGTAGGCATAATAACACAAAGTTCTATAACAATAATATTGAAGATGTCTACGTATTCATAGAAATTGTAGGTTTTAAAAAATCAGCATTTTCTTATGAAATCCCAAACCTCATACAGTCGTTTACAAAATGATATGTAAAATTTCTACAGTCTAATTCAAGAATATTATATTAGTCAGTTTTCTGCTGTTTAAGGATGCGCATTATAACTGAATGGCACTTTCTTAACTTTAACAATCAGGATGTTATAGACATACAATCAATGATACTGATGAAACTGGGTAGTATTTTATGGAGTAAAGTTTTTTTTTTTTACTTTGTAATGCTAATGCCCATATTATCTGTTAATTAACAGTCTCTGAGGTTTCATGCACTTTCACTACATGGCTTCAATAACATAATTTCTATGCGTGTACATAGGTAGGCATATGTGTGTGTGTGTGTGTGTGTGTGTGTGTGTGTGTGTGTGTGTGTGTGTGTGTGTATATATACATGCACATTTAATTGCTTGCTTGACAATGTATTTACTTACACTGATGCTAATACTAATACTCAATCTGGTTTGATTCTCAGCTAGAGCGTCTTCTGCGTGGAGACATGTGTGAATGGGCGTACCTTCGTTGAAGGTTGTGCATCAGGGCTGGCAACTCGGCATGTAAAAATCTACTGCCAATCATTAGCGGACCAGAGTTCTGCTGTGTTGACCCCTAACCGGGAAAAAGCCGAAAGACACAACAACAACATGGAATACTCAATCCTTGGTATTGCAAAATGCTACTCCCAGCAGTAAGCTATGTTTAGTGCTGGTAGTAGCCACTTCCATTTCAGAGACAGCCCTACCACAGTGATTGCATTAGTTTAGGTGCAGCACCCTGGGCTGTCTCTCTGCCCTACCACATATGTAAAAGGAACATTCTGGGGCATATGCTAATGAGTCACATGCTTTCCCTCAGAAATGCCTGCAGTGATTTATGCAGCTGAATGATTCAAAGGACTACATGGCTGTATAAATCACCACCACCAGCTGCATTACTTAGCATGTCCAAAAGCTCATACTTCATGCTTGGCAGTTACTTTCAATGGATGAGATCTCATTAGATGTTAAGTGTCAGGGAGTTAAGTGGACAGGTAGTGTTGAGGAGGCATGAGCATATGTGCATATGTGTAGTTGCATATGTGAGAGTATGCAGAGGTATGAGTGATCTCAGAAGAGTATGTGTGCGTGCGTGTGTGTGTGTGTGTGTGTGTGTGTGTGTGTGTGTGTGTGTGTGTGTGTGTGTGTGTGTGTGTGTGTGTGTGTGTGTGTGTGTGTGTGTGTGTGTGTGTGTGTGTGTATGTGTGCTTGTGTGTGTATGAGCTTGCATGAGTGTGTGCATGTGTGGTGAGGGAGATTCCATACCTCTCAACTTCCCCCCAGTCTAACCAGCACAATCTGTAATACAGAGGGGCACCAAACACCTGGGAAACTTATCAAATATTATTGGAACTCCCTGAAAAAAAATTAATAAAACATCAGATTTTGCAAAGAGAAGCTGCAACTATCAGAATATTATTATAAAAATGTAAGGTCTGGCATTATTGACTGATTGCATTTGTCCATGTCAGGGATGTGGAAATTATAAGAACGAATATCATGAATGTTCTACTAAATCAAGACCAGCTGCAGACTGAGGGCTGGTGAAAAACAGTAAATGAATCAGTCAAGTCACCACAATGTCTGCTGCCAAGGACCGAATCAAAGTAATGCCTGTTAGCATAGTAAAAAGTTTCCTTGATTCACATATAGGAAAGCAAAAACGTCTAAGGGAGGATTTGCCTCTTATCCGCACAAAAACAATTTGCAGTTTGATAGACTATAAGGAATAATAATTGAAAAATAGAGAAAGGAAGCAGTAGAAAAAAGGTGGTAGTGTTGGAAGTTTTAGCTCTGTTAACTATTATCCACACGTGTGTGTGGCAGGGAGGACTGAATGGGAGAGTGTCAACTCAATGATATTTACTGCAGTAAAGTTCTTCTTAGCACTTGCAGTAGTCACCATGGGATTCAGAGATACCAAAGACCCTCAAATTAGCCAGTAATGAGGTCTTACCTCATTGCAGCTAATGTATTTCTGAATTCCTAGTTTCTAATATAATGATAAAAGCCTTATTGCTAATGGCTGGCCTTTTCCCAACTCCAAGCTAATGTCTGCATATTACTTCATTATCTAATTAATTTTGCAATACCAGATATAAACCTATTCATAGCTGGGGGAGCTGGACCCTATCCTGGCACTCACTAATCACTTGACAAAGAACAAAGCCTAACAGGATGCTGGTCCATCAAAGAATGCACATTCTCATCCCTAGACTACATTCACATCTTGGAAGATCACTAATTTAACTAGCTAAACGTCTTTGAGATTTAGGAGAAAATCAAATTAGGCAGAAAAGATCCACAGAGGCACATGGAGGGCAGGCAGACTCTATACAGAAGCATCCCCATACAGGGACGAAACCAGTGAACTAAGTGGGAAGCATTCCTAATCATTGTAAAAGTGTAATGTGCATGTATTTCAGATGACTAATGTAAATGATAAAGCAAAATAGTAGGATACCTTTGTTCACATGGATTCCTAGTTCTGTTACCCAGGCATATTCCTTTCAGTTAATAGTGATAATATTGCATGGAAAATGAGAACTCAGTATAGAATGCTGTTAAAATATACAGGCAGCAAGGATAGGCCTTTATGAATAAAGACCTGTCTAGGCCATCAGTAGAGTCCATGTTCTACAGGATCAAATCCAAACACAGACCAGGTGAGCAGTGACATATACCACAAGTATTCTGCTGGCTTTGCATTGTGCCCTTAATGCTAAAAAATTGAAGCTACCCTTCAGTGAACTAGACTAAAACAAGTCATAGGAAAGAATGGTATAAGAAAATAACAGTGTATGTGCTTTTTTTAAGACCATTACTCACGTCTGAAAAAACACATTAAAGCATAGTAAATGTATCCCTGTCTTTGTTAGAGTGGAAGGGAAAGTAATCACTACTCTGGTCATTTTCAGACAATTGTCACTTGATGCTTAAAAAGTAAGAATACATGCTCATACTGACATAAGTTCAGTATCTGAAAGAAAACAACTTTATAGAAGACATAATCTAAACTTTAATTACTGGTGCTTTACTTTAGCATTGTCGCTTCTGGCCACAGTGGCTGATTAAATTAAATGATCCTCTCTTCCTGAATGTCCTGGGCAATCTCTGTTTCTAAATAAACAATAAATCTGTATTGTATATGCTTTGAAACATAGCCTGCCTGGTATGCTATTTTGTTAAGAGAAACTGAATGAAACAGGTTACCTGATCAAGGTAAGTGAAGTCCACCTGTGTGTCCTTTGTGCTAAGCACATTGTAAGATATACAGCTCATACTGATTACTACAGCTACGTTTGTTCAATGAAAGGGGAGTGGGACTGATTAAAAACTGCTTGGTATATTCCTTTTAGTAATGGCACCAAACATCAGGAGAGAGCAGTACCACATGTGACCATCAGTAAAGAAAAACAATGTCTTTTAACTATTTCCAAATTTTAACTCGTAAATGTATAGTGAGATTGTATCCTTTAGAAAAATATTGCACAGATGTATTCCCTTTAGGCATGTCGGGCATAGATAATATGCTCCATTTCTGTTTGAAATCCACCAAAATGCATGTAATATGCTATAGCTCTTGTTGCAGTATTTTATGTAAGAAGCAATGAAAACATCAGAGTCACTTTATTTTTCTGTTGTATATACTATGTACTAATGCTTACCCAGACAGCAAAACATACTTAAATCACTATATTATAGATAACCTAATCTGTATTTAGCTATACCATATGTTATTGACTTGAACATCTCTAAACAAATAGCTTAGCTACTCAAGGCCTGACTGATTTCAGTAGTAAAATATATATACACCACGCTGAAAGACTGAAGTACATGGTCCCAAAGACGTTTAATACTGGCTTACATCAAGCTGAATGTCAGGCACAGTACTGAATACATTTGTACAGAAACCTTAACATGCAGAATTCATGTCATTTGTTGTGCCAGACTTTCCTGATTTTTAACAATTTACAGCAAACCTTTCATTACCAGCCAGAGAAGGCCAAGGAGCTGATAGCTGGCATACAGGTAATAAACAGTTATAATTACTGCCAGAGGAAGAAATGAGTCCTGTGTGGCAATATACACCACTCCAGAGACTTGCAGCATTCTTAAATCACTCATGGCTCTGACTTTGAAGCATTTGAATATGTTGACATCTAAAACATTCAACCATCATAAAAATAAAGTATCTTTTTACAGCACTAGTGACCCAAATCATACATATAGAATACATCCAAAAAGGAGAATAAGAAGTTTGAGTGACGCAAACTGACCGTATAAGTGACAGTTCTTTACACTGGAGGATGGATGAGGTACTGTCTATAAGTGACCAACTGCCCACAAAGGATGGAAGTTCAGGGTTTGACAGGCAGCAGTCTACAACAAATGCATCATAACCTTTGTCTACATGGAACTGTGCAGTTAACAACATCAGAATATTAGTGGGCATGCATATGACAGGTCATTTATAAATAAACATCACAACAAGTAAGTTCTGGAGTAAAAATGAGTGACTCATTAGGGAAAGAAGATGAGTGCGGCCACCAGCAGTTACCAGAGTTAACCAAAAATATAGAAATAAATTAGCTCTTAACTTTTCGGGAGTATGCAGATGAGCACCATATCAGCTGATCAGAGACCAATTTGTCAAGAGTTAAGTCAGTCAAAAGCAATGCGATCAGCTTGTTTTTGATCTCACCTACTTTTTTGTGAAGGACAAGTTCCCCACATCCTCCATGCCAGGGCTATATCTACTGTACCCAAGACAATTTAATAAATTCCAAAATGACTACACCTTGCATCAAGGTGTAAACCAAGTCCCAATGACCTACTTCCACAAATGTACTTCTTGGGCAAGTGTTATTATTCTAATACAAAGCTGTTATTTAGCTGGTAAAATACCATGCAGATCCATGTAACTGTCCATATACAAGATCCTGGTTTACATCAGCCCTAACGCATTTCATTTAGTACACCAGAAACAGCAGTCATAACTAAAGCCTCAGTTCAAGCATGTACAATAAAACCTATGATTTTGTGCAAAGAAGTCCAACAAAACAAAGTATCAGAATTCTTCTGGCAGTGAACCTGCAACACATGAAATTCTTCCTCTTCTGTGATTTCATTGTTGGCATCTTTCAACCTAATTATGATTCATTTAAGGTTATCTGTTTTCCTCTTTGTTAAGTATAGCCCTCCATCAGTTGTCACAACAAAGCTGTCTTTGTAATCTTTTCTAGTTAATACAGTTTCCTAATTAATTTTAGTGATTAATTTCTCTTGTAATTATGTATCAATTGTTTCCAGTAATAAGAAAAACAGAGAAGCATTTACTTGATTTTCAAATATGCATTGATTCATTTGGTACAAATGCTGCGGTTGCAGGCTTCATTGATTTATGTTCATTGACTTCTGCATTTTCAATTGTTATGTGAGATAGTAGGAAACAATAGCATGGAAAAAGCACAGACAGGCTGTATTAAATAGGGTTATGTTTTTCTAAGATAGATAGTCAAGTTAATGATAATTTCTCTATAAACAGGACATAATTGCAAATTGCCTGTGGGTGGAAGCAAAGAAAGGGTATGAGGAAGTATTTCTTACACAGAAACTACAGAACAGGTAAAAAAATTAAGCCCATGTTTTAAATCATTTCACAAGACTAGATGCAGACCAGACAGCTACCAAAGAGCATTCAGACCAAATGTTAACTTTTTAAGTTCACATGTAGACACAGAGTGTGAGAGCCTACATAAAGAACATTGCTTTAGGCACACAATATGAAATAATGGCGCCTTTAATGCATACCTTAATGAAGAGTCTGATATGAGAAGACAAACAATTCTGTTTGCCACTCAAGATCTGCATATTTATTAATGATACAAATGTCTTTATGAAGAAAAATAGTTTATGTGCAACAGTGCAAGCAGCATTTGTCTTCTGGAGGTTCCTGATATAAGGCTGCAAATTCAGTAATTTGTTGAATTGAAAATTTCTACTCATCTTAGCTGGATGAAAAATAGAAACTCATTTCTCATACAGAAAAGTGTAGATACTTACCTACTGTGCTTTCCCATTTGTAGATTTCAGTATGCTTTGCAGAGTGAAATAATATAGCTCATTTGACAGATACTTAATATAATTATATACTACTGGTTAAGGACACCAGCTTCATCATAGGGTCTCAGCACAGACTAACTTGATTTGTTTTTCTTGACTCCATATCCACTGCCAGTAATCTGCAAACCATATTTATTGTTTAGATTGTCTTTGGGCAATTTGTGTTTAGTCTGCATACATATACCATTTCTAAATAGTGGAAGACACCAAAACAATGTAACAAAGATGTGACATAATACCTTTTATAGGACAGGCATAGCTTTTGCAATTGCTCAAGCATCTGGGCTAACAGGAGCTTTAAATAGTAGAGTTTCAGCGTATATCATTTTAAGTTCTACTGATTGTTACTGAAAATGGAGCTATAGCTTGAAATGCAGGATCTAATCATTATAACTGTGATATATCATCTAACAGAGCATGTGCATAGGCCCATTGGCATACCATGTGATCAAGTGCCATTAATAGGCTGCTGTGTGCATTTCTTTGTAATTCATGGGAAACAATAACAAAAAATATATAACAGCATGATGTAAAATCACCAGTAGTAAAATTATGGCTCTACATGCCTTATGGCCAACATAAAATGGAGCATTATTTTCTTCTGTGTCAAATACTATATGCAAAATTATGGCAGTTATTTAAGAAGAACATTTGACTGGTTTAATCATATACACTGCCATACAACTGACATGAGTACAGGGATAAGTGCAATTGTCCAAAACAGAATCTTTTTTCCCCCAAAATAAGTACAGGATTTCTGTATTAGAACATTAGAACATGTTTGGAACATTGGCACACAATGTATAATGAGGTTCATTATTGATTTAACACAACTTCGTTTTTTTACTTCCTGGATTTACCAGCTCAACATATCAGCAGCTTGTGCAGCCGTTCTTGGCTAATCAGAGTGCTCCAGAGGCTTAAGATAGCCACACTGCATGAAACATCCACTCTAGAGCCCACAGCCATTGGATGGTTTTCCTATGGTTTGTCAATACCTGCTTTGGCAGAATACAGTAGATCATACTTGTGTCATCGCTTTCCTATCCTGTTGGACATTATACAATATCAAAGCTTGTTTTGTTGCAGGTGCAATTATGGGTTCTTAAAGATTATATGACTTGGGGAGAAGTGAATTCAATTTTTTTTTCATTCTGCCTTTTTTACAAGTTTGAAAAACTTTGCATCTAGCGTAGTTTGGAGACTAGTGGTGTATTCCTGCAAGCATTTGGTGAAGGATGCATGATTTGCAGCTGTGACTCTATGGATTTGCTAAGTCTAGAAATACAATATCACACTGTACATATAGTCAACAGACTGCTGTTGAAGTCTTTTCATATTTGAAGGAGCCACCACTAAATGCAGAAGAATTTGGATGAAATGGGTAAGCAATATTTTGTGCCTCATCACATATGAAGGAACCTTCATACTGATCAAGATGGCACACTAGGTATTTTTATCAGCCTGAATTTGTGAAAGTGTGGATAACAGTGATTCTACATGATGTTAACTTCTTTCTAAAGTGTTTGAATTATGCATTCATGTATGCAGTTTGAGTTTAGTGCAGACAACTAACTAACTTTAGAGATCATGTAGATTTTTGGGTGAAACTGTAAATATGCTGCACTCAGCAAATGTGCTGATAATGAATTGCAATGATATTGTGACTCAAAGTCATAATTTTGCTCAATAAGCAGCTTCTTTTTCCCCATTTTAAGTAACTGTAGTAACATGACTGGAAGTCAGTGTTGCTTTTATTTTACCATTGCCCTTGTAAATATTCACAGTCTAGCATTACTTTAGATAGGCCGAGAGATAGATAAATAGATAGAATGATAGATGTTTTTCCAGTTAATTCTATTTGTTAGGGAGGGTTGGCACTTAATTAACCATCCCCATACCCAGCATGTTTTAAAGAAGAAGAGAGTAGAGTTTAAGGGGAGCACCAGACACCTTTTATAGATGGGATTATTAAAAAAAAAACATAAAAATGATGTCCACTTGACAGATCACATTGCATGTTCTCTTTTTAGTAATTGCTGTTACTGTCACATTATTTTGGCAACTACAATGAAAGAGTAAAATAATCTACTTTTCTTTAATGCAGCCATAAATAGTGTGGGATAAAGGGGACAGCTTCCCTTGATGCAAGCTGTTAGATAGGCCTTACATCAAAGTAAGTCACTTACACTGAGAGTAAGTCTTTTAGAATCTGACCCAATATGTTCAATATTTACCAAGATTATAATTATGAAATTGACTTGTCAAGAGATGTTCCAATTATTGCAACAATTACTAGATAGTAAATATTATGTAGACTGATTACCAAAAAGGAAGCTCTGTTAAGTGATTTTCATTTAACATTATGCATGTTCATGTTTTTAGCAGAACACAGTAACGTTTCAATAAAAATGCAAGTAACTGTCCAATGTTGAAGCAAATAAAAACAATCGTTATCAACTAGGAACTATATAAATAAAAACTGAAGCACATTCCAATTATTTATCAAGATGAATTTGTATAGAATCATTTCACATGATTTATGATTAGTTACAGCAGCAAAAATGGAGAATCACCATTTCAGAGCAAAAATAACCTCAGAGGAAAAAATAATCTTTATAAAGTGCCAACTCTAATGGCTATGGCCCAGGTGACATGTTTGATTAGAAGCTTAGACATTATATAGATCTGGCAGGGATTGAAGGTTTTGCTGGCCACATACTGCCATATAAACTCGGGGAAGGACTGGTGATGTAATGCATTGTGAGTTGGGAGGAGACAACTCATCAAGCTGTCAGAAGGTGACAGCTGTCATTGCAAGTGCACAGAAGCATGCAACCACATGGAGAAAGTATTATGGGACTATGCAGGGATGACAATTACTCATCCCTGTGCCAGGGGCTAGGGAAAGGGTCCTCATAGGTGGAATATCCTCTAGATGGGCCTCTCTCCTGTGGCTCTGGGGACACTTCACCATAATGAAGTATATGGGTCTAAGTCCAGAAGGAGGGAGACCTGATGGCTGCCATTTAGAGGAGCAGAAAATACTAGAAAAAAATAACCTTTATAAGTGTATGCATTGCTTGAAAACAAGACTTGCTCAGTATTATTGTATAAAAAGTACACACTGGTTTGAGTTGGGCAGAAAGACTGAAATAATAAGAATGATGGGTGTGGTTGAATGTTAAAGCTTTTAGGGACATGATAGATGACTGGGTAGTTTATAATGAAATCTGAACAGTATTATATAGCAAATGGCATTCCAAAAGAGTCTCAGTGGCTTTTGAATTTTATGGGAGCCAAAACATATGAACAATTGTGCTAAGTGGCAGCAGTAACTAAACAATCTGTGAAAAATCTTTCTTTGACAATATAACATCTCTGCATAATTATGCAGAATCAAAACTCTTAGCAAATATAGAAGGTTTCGGTTCCATAAGAGCAAATGAATACAACAAGAAAGTATTCTAAAATTATGGCACACCTGCATAAACTGGCAGTTCATTGTTAGTTTAGAGAAAGGTGTACACTTTACTAAAAGGTAGATTTGTGTGTGATAAATTTTGCGAAAATGTACAGACACAATATATTTAAACAGCAATCCACAACTGTACATGGGTATATTAGGACTTACCCACAGTTAATGCAGTTTGATCAGGAGGGTGAAGCCTGAATGATTAAAAAAAAGCTAACCATGAGTAAATTCTGATACATTCACAGGAGTAGATTATTAGTATTATACAATGATATTATTAAAGAAAGAAATTGCTTACCTTTCTTAAATAATGTCTTTGTATAAGGGCATTAAGTCTTCTTCTGCATTGTCTTCTGTAGGCTGATGTACTGCACATGTGTATAGGACTTGCATTTGCACACACGTGCAGTACATCAGTGCAGTGTAGAAGAAGCTAGGGAGGGACAGTGCAGAAGTCCAAGGAAAATCAGTGCTTGTTCTGTTTCTTTAATTTTGCAAAATATACCTGATTTTTCTCATATTTTGTTGTCCCTCAGCACAATGGTACTTCAGTGGCCAGACATTTTTCTATAGGTATAAGCGAGAGTTACAGCAGGCAGGCTGGTTGGGCTGTCCAATCAGTCTGCTCATTTTTGAATAGTAACGAGCAGTTATTATATAATACTATATTAATACTCTCACAGGATCAAGCATTAATCACAGTAGCATCAAAATAAATAATAGTTAATGACACAAAAACTAAGCAACAGGAGGCAGCTATGTGTAGTATTTAAAGAATGTTTAGCTTTCCTTAAAAGCAGCCATGCACTTGGCATGGCCAAATGTGAAATAATGCTGTTAAACACCAGATCAAACAAAAATGTTCTACAGGATTATATAGAAAGGGCCATAGTGAGACACCGTGCATGTGGAGAAATGGTAAAATAGACCTATTGACAATACAAAGTACATGATGGCACATGTGGTTCAAACCAGATATAGAAAATAGTAGGCTGAAGAAGCAAAGAAGAGTCAGACTCAAAAAGTGGATTTTATGATCTAATTTACTTAAAACTGCATAACATCAACTGAAATTAGAGATAAATTATTCTCCTCATTTTAGAAGTTGCTTACATGAAATGAAAGAGCTACATTGTGTATGATTTCTGTACAACTGTATGATAAATTATTAAGCACATCTACCACTGGATGAGATAACAAAGTTACTACAAACCTGTTCTGGGCAGGAAATATTTCCAAAGGGTAAAATAATTGCATTTTTGTGATGTATGAAGGCAAAATCCAGAAATTAGTCTTGTATGTTTGTATGTGGCAAAAAAGCAGACATGACTAATCAGATTGAAATGTTACTCTATTAAGTAACTATATTTGGCAGAAAAGAGTATTAATAAATGTAACAGAGATAAATTTTTGTTATTACCACCAAATGTTAATAAAGGTTTTGTCAAAAAGAAAGGAAAACTAAACATCATAATGTTAAACACTTACCCCTGGATTCAGTATCCTTCCGTGCATGACTAAGGCTTAATGAAGGTGCACTGCCTGAGCTCCTAATCCTACATGGACAGTGGACGAGTGCAGGGAGTCTGAGAGCGGAGCTCACACAATATACATGCCCCTGCAATGAAGGACTGCATAATGATGGTAAACACTGAACGAGACCGCTCATAGATATATGTATATCCCCAGCGACATTCCCCCACATGTATAAAAGCAATACGGAAGAACAAAAATAAAAAGTTTTTTTTTTTAATAAAACAAACGAAGTTTAATCATAGGTGCACGGGTTTGCCCATTGCTTAGCTATGGTTAATACAGGTTAAATAGCAGAAAGAGGATAAAAAGCAAGATATATGCAAATAAAACAGTATAGCAATAGTGTAGTGGGCAGAGCATTTGCCTTACAAGCAGTCATTCTGGGTTCGAGTCCCACTACAGTACATTCCATTTTCCCTTCCAAATCACTTGTTATGATAAATATTTTTATTGCATAACCTAATAAATAACATATATTTCTGAAATGCAATACTGCATTTAATGTAGATGTGAGGAGTCAGTGTCATAATGTTGCAAAATCCACAGATAATCACGTGACTCATACAGTATCACAGATACAAATGGAAGGTAAACTGTGTAATGAATGATAATTCCATACATTTCTTCAAATTTCCCACCTCCCTAAGACCTATTACACTATTACTGTCTAAAATGTAGCACTAGTAAGTGGTAGTAAGCACTCTTAAGCACCAGTAAGTGGGTTTAAGGCCGTTTGTGTGGGGGTAAGCAATGCGCTCACAGGTAAAGCAAGATTGAAGCTAACTCTCAGTAAGCATATGTAACCGAAGGTTAGCATTGCTTACCCTTGTGCAAAGCTGCACAAACCTGCTTACAAGTGCTCAAAAGTGCCTTGATCACTCAATGTGCATCAGCCGCCATTCTGGGAAAGAAAAAATAACTAGACTTTGCAGGTTGTGAACCCAGGACCCTGTACTCTTGAGTCATAGTACTTAACCACTAAGCCAACACAACAGTACATGAAACCACTAAGCCAACACAACAGTACATGAGATAAAGGTTTTAATAAACAAACGTCTCTATAGGAAAACAAGCTGAACATGTGAAAGGACTTTCTATGCAGCCTTATGTTGTATACCCAGCTACATCACATAAATATGTGAAATGGAGTACTGCAATAAGCACAGATGTGAGGTGCTATTGTAATAAAGTGTAGAAGTCCCCAGGATCCCATACAGTGTATGTACACATGAATCATGGATACCAGACACATATATAACCTGTAATGAATAATAAATCATTGCCAAAAAGCAAATATAATGCTAATTAACTGTTAAGCAATGCTAAGTGCTGCACAGCTCAGCTTAGTAAGTGTAAGCAATGTGTAGGGCAGCCAATTCAATCTGCCTATTGGTATACCTCTCTAAGCACTGCCAACCTTAGGTAAGCAGGTGTGCCCATAGCTTAGCCTATTCAAAACTGGTCAATCATGGAAAAGTGCGGGAAACTGGCCATATTTAAACCCCACAGATGGGAATACTTCCCATAACCAATTGTAGCTTCCTACTTCAGGCAGAATGGCTGGAGTGGGTGAAGGCACTCGATTTAGAGTGCAGCGCTGGGGCATCCAAGAGTCAAAAATCATGGTATGGCTCCTGGTAAAACACCATGAGCAGAGACTACTGCAGGGCCAGTCCAGGGCTTGCAGTATAAAATGGAGGCCTGGGACAGTCTCGCCCGTGACCTCACCAGTGCCACAAGTATCCCCCGGACTGGTGAGCAGGTCAGGCACCACCATGCTGACCTAAAGCGGTGGAGGGGGGATGTACTGGAACAGTGGATCCAGGAATCTTGGCAGATGCCTAATGCCCCCAGTACTAAGTACTCATTCTACTAAGTAGTTAATAATTGCCTAGCTTTTGTGTACTATGGATAGGTATGGCTAACTATCACTGTATTTCTCTGAGAGCTACAGATGAGCGGGCTGTGAACCAGCAAGCCTTTGATGCTAGGTTGCAAAGGCTGTGTCACTACGCAGGTTAGTAATTATTCTACATGTACTGTCATAACAAATAAATATAAGAGCCTTAGAAAGTGTCATACCAGTATAAACAGAGGTGTAATATTTGGTGAATAAAGGTATAACCACTGGAGTGCTTCTGTTTACTCTTCTTTCATATGTTGTTGTACTGTTGCATTCTAGAAATAGTACTGCTGCACTGCGCAGTGTTACCCACACTGTGGTATGCAGATAAAATGTGTATGAAGTTCTGTATAACAATGTTGGAAGTGCCAAGAGGTCAGTCATATGGTACAACTGAGGGAGACTTAGATAGAAAACATTAGAAAGCTTCCCAACAATTCCCTAATAGAACAGTGTACTGTGATGTTAACTGTAATGCTTTTGTAACACACAGCAGGGGTTTGAATCCCAGGAGTGCTAGTAAGTTGTATGCATAATCATACCACGTAACTGTACAGATTTTGTTCAGATAGAAAGCTGCATGCATAATTACACCCAACAACTGTACAGAATTTGCTAGAATGTTCAAATAGAAAGTTGTATGCATATTCACACCCTTCAGCTGCTCCAGCATGTCCAGATAAATGGCCCACATCACCAGCCTGGTGTCTTGTTCTGCTGAAAAATCAATGTGATGATCCAAGAAATGTAGGCAGCCATTAATCACATATAATTGATAGTCAGAGAACGTATATGAAAACAAACCTGTCCTTCTAGCATCTCACACAAAGTGTATGAGAGCAATTCTCAAATTATGTTGCATTAACACCTACATCTTGTCACACCTGTATGTAAGACACAAGTCACGTATATAATAATCTACAAACATACAATTGCACAATATAAGGCTATTGGGTAGTGTAATAATACATGTAAGGGACAGATCACTGCAGTGACTAAGACTGTTGTGAAAACTACAAGGATATATTAGTTGTTAACTGAACTCTCTCTCTCACCCTATCATATGTGCATAAATAACCCAATTACACACCTCAATTGGTATGTGTGCACTCCAAACTTTTTTGAGACATATGTCCTATTGGTTTATAAATATTCATATTTGTTTCTATGCATGTGCCATGTTAAAATACCCCCATATTGGTGGCCTGTTGCCATCAATGAAACCTAAATGCTGTTGTAATGGCCACTGTTTTTCCATAT